>NC_053389.1:42411948-42693159 GCF_905171765.1 Bufo bufo
ATACCTGAAAATTTAAGGCCAAGGTGGGTGAGTTGGATAGGAGACTCAAAACTTGACAAAAAAGGAAAACGTCTCACTACTCCACTCAGGTTGGAACGTCCTATACAGAAGTTTGTTCTACTTGAGAGTGATAAAAGACACTTGGAAGTTGAGAACCTGATGGAAAATTTCTCAAATTCATGTTCAAGTCCTACCATTAAGAACATAGAATTATAGGTAATTTTGGTTGGAGCGTAGCTGGCCAGCTAGGACCTGTCCAAGGTTGCTAGTATAACTTAGGCCTCTTTCACACTTGCGTTGTCCGGATCCGGCGTGTACTCCACTTGCCGGAATTACACGCCGGATCCGGAAAAACGCAAGTGAAAACTGAAAGCATTTGAAGACGGATCCGTCTTCAAAATGCGTTCAGTGTTACTATGGCACCCAGGACACTATTAAAGTCCTGGTTGCCATAGTAGTAGTGGGGAGCGGGGGAGCAGTATACTTACAGTCCGTGCGGCTCCCGGGGCGCTCCAGAATGACGTCAGAGTGCCCCATGCGCATGGATGACGTGCCATGTGATCACGTCATCCATGCGCCTGGGGCGCCCTGACGTCACTCTGGAGCGCCCGGGGAGCCGCACGGACGGTAAGTATACTGCTCCCCCGCTCCCCACTACACTTTACCATGGCTGCCAGGACTTTAGCGTCCTGGCAGCCATGGTAACCATTCAGAAAAAGCTAAACGTCGGATCTGGCAATGCGCCGAAACGACGTTCAGCTTAAGGCCGGATCTGGATCAATGCCTTTCAATGGGCATTCATTCCGAATCCGGCCTTGCGGCAAGGGTTCAGGATTTTTGGCCGGAGCAAAAAGCGCAGCATGCTGCGGTATTTTCTCCGGCCAAAAAACGTTCCGGTCCGGAACTGAAGACATCCTGATGCATCCTGAACTGATTTCTCTCCATTCAGAATGCATTAGGATAAAACTGATCAGGATTCTTCCGGCATAGAGCCCCGACGACGGAACTCTATGCCGGAAGAAAAGAACGCAGGTGTGAAAGAGCCCTTATATGTGTATACAGATAGACCTGCCAATAGCCTTAATACAGTTCCTATGTTTATGTGGTAAAGACAAAAGCAGAGTTATTTACTGTGACATCATGTTTTGGATGTCATATAACTGTTATATTTTGTGTTCACATAAGCAGAAAAAGATAATATGCCTTTAAGATTCATTTTGTAATGTAAGGTAAGCTCAGTGACACAGTAGAAACAACAGAAAGCATAGTGTTAATCTGTTGTTGCTGGGCAGAAGTCTAGACCAATCACAGCCAGCTTCTCACACAGCAAGAGTTTTCACCAATCACAGCCAGCCTCACACACAGCCTGTCTGGGAATTCCCCTAGCAGGAGCTGCTAGAATCATTACTCACCAGAGACAGGAGCTGAAGAGACATGCACTCCACTGAGAGCTGTGTTTTTATGGAAGCAGAGAGGCCAAAATAGGTATTTAAAACAGTTATATAATGTTCATACTGTTAGTATAGTGATTAGAACTGTATACTTAACCAGTTATATGTGTGTTTACTTACAGTTCCACCAAATACAAATTGCAAGCTACAAATTGCAAGCTACAATTGCAAACTACAAAGTTCACAGTCCAAATTCAAATTCCATATTGCAATCCAAATTGCATACAACCATACCAGATCATACTCAACCAATATGCAAATAGTTACTGCAAACTGCAAACCCAGTTTAGCCAGTAGAACTGTTAAATCTCAGATATACCTCTCAGAGAGATCATAAAGTGCTTAAATAACTTAAAGTGACAGTACAGATACTGAAGAGAGAAATATATCCACCATTTTATGTTGAATGACAAGATTGAACAGTTGAACCATCTAATGCATACCGCCATTTTGCGATATCTTTTCAAAGCGTGTTTTGTACATGGACTATCTGCTGCGTAGGTGGCAGTGTTAAATATGAAGAAAAGTTGAAGTTAATAAAGAATTTATTTCAAGCATTTGGTGTGCGCTTCAAACCTACTGTTTCCATAGAACAGTGTGAGAGGAATTACAGAGTAATAGACAGTCTGGTTAGACTACAAGTTAGAGATATCAAAATTCTTCTCATGCCACAGCGCAAAAGGCACTTCATAGTGCTGCGCCTGCCACAGGCCCTTCTTGTGGCAAATGGTAGAGTGATACTGCTGGAGAGTGAGGCTCCAGCATAGCAATCTCCCATTCGTTCCTGACACGGTGTTTAACTAGCTGAGGGGGTTGTGGTCTGTCTCCACAGTGAAGCGGCGCCCGTACAAGTATGGCTAAAACTGTTGCAGTGCCCAGACAATGGCTAGGCAGTCCTTCTCCATCATGGAGTAGGCCACCTCCCTCGGCAGAAGCTTCCGACTCAGGTACAAAATGGGGTGCTCCTGGCCCGAAGTGTCGACCTGGCTGAACATGGCACCGAGGCCAAAATCAGGGAACCTGCCTCTCGCTCATGATGCGCCTGCATCAGGTTCACGGGAAAGGCCTTCTGCCTTCCCCGGGCATGGTCCAGGGTGACCAGATACATCCTGGCATTGAGCCTCTGGTGCGCGAGGTACGGGCCTTCCCAGGCCGCCTGAAGCTTGTCCTGAGGTATGGGAACCAGTATCCATGCTTGCTGACCCACCTGGAGGGTCCTCTCACAAGCCTTCTGGTCGTACCCTCGCCTCTGGTCGGTCTGGGCCTGCCCCATACTGTCTTTTGCGCACCAACCGTTACAAGGCTTGCGCCTTTTCCTGGAAGCGCATGACACACTCGATTAGTGACACCCCAGGGGTGGCTACGTCTCCCGTCCAGGCCTCTGTCTTAGCGGCCCCTGGGTATCTGGGCATCTGAATTTCATGCGCAACCCACAAAAACTCTGCCCGGAATGGCTGTCGGTCCCTAGGCCACGCCTCCGGTGAGCCCTGCTGGACCGTGACCCGGTACAGCCGTCCTTGATTCCAGACCACCCGCTCGAGGTCTGAGTCCGAGGGAGGCTGTGCCGCCTGCTCCTTGAGAGCGTTCAGGCTGGCATCAGCCACTAACGCCACCTAAAACTCCTAAGTCCATATGTGGCCAGAATAGACGAGACTGCCACGTCCTCCATCAGGTCCTCGGGACCTGTCTCCTGGCCTACATCTGACTCGGCAGCCACTTGGTCGGAGAGGGGAAAGCCATCAGACCCCTTCGCTGGTAGTGCCTGCTTCCCTTCGGCTTCCGACCAAGTCGCCAGTCCAGATGGACTAACCTGGCCCTCTGACAACCCAGTTGTGGAGGAACCCTGCACTGTCTTTACCTGGGAGCTCTACTTCTCCTGGGACAGCCCTGACCTCATCTGCATCCTCCTCTTCCGCAGCTGTCTGCCCCCTGCTTGCCCCTTCAGTCACCACACCGGAGTACAACAGGTTCCAGCATGCTTGCTGGCCACACCCTGGGGCCTCAGCACAGCTGGCGTGAATGACCTCCTCCCCACACATTACATCCCCAAACCCCACATTCCCATCAACAGGCATGTTATGAACATTAACAGTATCAACAGGGGTGGAAATGGTATCACATTCTGGGGTATCGGACCTCGGGGGACTTAGACACAAGCCGCCCCAGGTCCGTCCCCAGCAGAACACTGGCATAGATATTTGAGGATACCCCCACCTCCCTTACTCCTCGACTGGCGGCCCTGTCCAAATAGACCTTGGCGACGGGCAGCGACGATTCTACTCCTCAAATCCCGGAGACAGTAAGGGATCTCCCGGGCAATAAATCGTGGGATGCCACCAGTTCAGGCCGTACCAGGGTCATCTCAGAACCGGTGTCTCTAAGTCCCATGGCCACAGCCTGGCCCATAGTGACTGGTTGAAAATTTCCAGGGACCTGCCACCTCCCCCACCCACACACAACACAGTGGACGGTTTCCGGGACGGGTCCTACAATATCACACATACAGCAGCTGAGGGGGAAATGCTGAGTGATATATAGTTACACAGTTCTCTTGTGCCCAGGAGTCTTGGGTGTGATTTTATTATATTGTCTCCATGGTGATCCTGTTGGTATTAGGATATCTAGAGTGCCTCATTGTCTTTTTTTTACAATCCCTCAATGTCTCTGTCGTTGCATGCTTTATCTTCCTTGCTGAGCTACTCCTTTAAATCTTATTATTATCTAGAACATAGAAAGCATGCCCAGCATTTACTGAAAAGAATCTAAGGAACCCTTTCCCTGACATCATCGCCAGGCAATTTATATCAGGACATCTGCATTGCGGTGACAAGGAAACTTGCTTGTTTTCTCAGAAAATAGGAATACAAATACACTGCCTGTTCAAAAAAAAAGTCGCCACAAAAAAAAAAAAAAAGATTCTCAATGAGGTTAAGGTCTGGACTCTATGGTGGCCAATCCATGTGTGAAAATGATGTCTCATGCTCCCTGAACCACTCTTTCACAATTTGAGCCCAATGAATCCTGGCATTGTCATCTTGGAATATGCCCATGCCACCAGGGAAGAACAAATCCAGTGACGGAATAACCTGGTCATTCAGTATGTTCAGGTAGTCAGCTGACCTCATTCTTGGAGCACATACTGTTGCTGAACCTAGACCTGACCAACTGCAGCAACCCCAGATCATAGCACTGCCCCCACAGGCTTGTACAGTAGGCACTAGGCATGATGAGTGCATCACTGTCATGCCCTGCTCAGGTTATGTGTGGAGGTCTGCCAGGTAAGCAGCACGTATGTAGTTTTTTGTTTGTTTTGGGTTTGGAGTTGAGCCTCCCTTCAGGTGCACTGGGTGGGGCCGTTTGTGTGAGTTTAAATTATGCCCCTTCCCAGTGTCCTGTGCGGGTTATAGCTTCTATCTTGCTCTGAGGAAAGGTGGATTTGCTGTTTCTGCTCTGCTACAAGATAAGTTAGTTTTGGTTTCCTTTTTGTGTTCTGTCTAGGCTGTTAGAGAGACACCTGCCTCCTCCAGGACCTGAGGAAGCAGGCTGCCTCTTTCCCCCTTTTCACCATCTCAGGGATTTTAGGGAATCTTCAGCCTTAGGCACGGGAGCACGTTGATTTCCACCTTTAGGGTCTGAACGTGGGCACAGAAGTCCAGGGAGAGCTGTTAGGGAATTGTCAGGAGGTGACCTTTATCCCCAGCTTCTGGCCTAGACGCTTGTTTTGAGGTTTTCTGTGTGTTTATTGTATCTTGTATCCTACCCACCGTGACATTATAACCCGCCAATACCTAGACTGCCATTTCTCAGCTGCTTTGAGATGGAGTCAATTGATGCGTTAGTTGATCGCATGCAGGGATTATCCCTAGAGGTTGCTGATCTGCGTAATTCTGTCGCACGGTGTCAGAATGCTCTGGCATCAGGTGCTATAGGAGGAAGTCAAATTTATGGGGAACCTAGAGTCACTCTCCCTGATAGATTTTCAGGGGGTGTGGATGACTTTATCCGCTTTAGAGAGTCATGTAAGCTGTATTTTCAGCTGCGGCCGTCTTCATCTGGTGATGAGAGTCAGAGAGTAGTGATAATCATTTCCCTGCTTAACCTCCTCAGGACCGCCGTACGCAGGATTGCGTCTTTGCGGCGGTCCTGTTACTCTGGGTGGACGCGCCGCTGCGTCCTCTCGCGAGACGCGAGATTTCGGGCAAAGCATGCGCATCGCGGGCCGGCAAAATTTAAAAGACAAGTTCGTCATCAACCTGCCAGCCAATGATCGTCGCTGGCAGTCTGATGATTTTCAAAAAAATGAATCAGAAGCCATCTAACACATTATATTTATAAATATAATGTGTTAAATGGCTTCTGTGCTCCTCTGCTGGTCCTTTTCGTCGGTTGGTTCCAGCAGAGGAGCACACATCACTGTGAGTACCCACCAACACCACACTTAGCCCCCAGATCACCCTCCATCACCCCAATTAACCCCTTGATCAGCCCCTGTCAATCACCTAGTGAAAAGGGAAAAAAGTGATCAGTGTAAACTGTCACTTTTTTTTTTTTCACTGGTATTGACTTACAGTTTTAGGATAGTTTAGGTCCCTTGGTTAGGTAGTTAGCGATCGTTTAGCGCCCAGCCCACCGCACCGCAGTCACTTATTCGCTGATTAGCGTATCGCTAATCAGCATTTGTACTTTTATAGTAGCTGTAAGTGATCAAAACTGATCACAGTCAGATCTTTAATTGTATTAGTGTTACCTTAGCTCACCCTCCACCCAAAACGCAGTGTTTGCCCGATCAGGCCTGATCGGTCGCCCACACGTGCGTTCACCTACGCCACCCCGCCGCAGTGACAAAAAATTTTTAGTTTTTTGATCACTGCACAATCACTTTACAAGCGCTGCAGCGATAAAAAAAATCTGTTTTGATATTTTTTATCAATCGCAGCGGCCTCCGGTACTTCGCTAGCCTCCCATTTGTAAGACAGGCTTGCTTTTTTTCTTGGGTAGTCTCAGGGAATACCCCTAAATTTAGTAGTCCAAATGTCAAACTGGGGGTATTCTTCTGAAGAGGCCTACAGGCTTCTGACCCAGTCGGATGAGGAATGGGAACCCTCATCTGAAGAATCTAGCGGGTCAGAATATGAACCTGTAGAAAGCAGTGGCAGTCTGACCCAAAGCAGAGTGGGGCTGGCGCTGTCGGATTACGTGGTGAGGCATACACCAGCAGCGCAGCCCATCCTGGACCTAGTACCAGCACTGCCGTACAACATGGTGAAGTGGCGAGCACCAGAAGGGCAGTTGAAGTTGGTACGGTGGCACGTGCAATAGTTACCCCGTCGCAGCCACCGCACAGACAGGCCCGTAGAGCCCCTAGAGTCCCTGAGGTGCTGGCAAACCCTGATTGGCAGTCCCCAACTTCAGCCGCACCTGTAGTTCCCCCTTTCACCGCCCAGTCTGGAGTTCGGGTTGAGACAGCTCAGATCGGTTCGGCCCTGGGATTTTTTGAGCTGTTCTTGACTGCGGAGCTCTTGGACTTAGTCGTGGCAGAAACAAATCGGTATGCCACTCAATTTATAGCCGCCAACCCGGGAAGCTCTTATGCCCAGTCTTTCCGGTGGAAACCCGTCCAAGTTTCCGAATTTAAAATTTTTCTGGGCCTTCTCCTGAACATGGGTCTCACCAAAAAGCATGAATTGCGGTCATATTAGTCCACGAACCCAATTCATCACATGCCCATGTTCTCTGCTGCTATGTCCAGGACACGTTTTGAGACCATCCTGCATTTCCTGCACTTTAGCGACAACACCACCTCCCGTCCCAGATGCCACCCAGCTTTTGACCGGCTCCACAAAATTCGGCCCCTCATAGACCACTTCAACCAGAAATTTGCAGATTTGTATACCCCTGAGTAAAACATCTGCGTAGACGAGTCCCTAATACATTTTACCGGGCGCCTTGGCTTCAAACAATACATCCCAAGCAAGCGCGCCCGGTATGGGGTCAAATTGTATAAGCTCTGTGAAAGGGCCACAGGCTATACCCACAAATTTCGGATCTATGAGGGAAAAGATCAGACCCTGGAGCCGGTCGGTTGCCCTGACTACCTGGGGAGCAGTGGGAAGACAGTCTGGGACTTGGTGTCACCCTTATTTGGCAAAGGGTACCATCTTTATGTGGACAATTTTTACACAAGTGTGCCCCTCTTCAGGCATTTGTTCCTAGAACAGATTGGCTGCTGTGGCACTGCGCGACCTAGTCGCCGGGGCTTCCCCCAACGGCTCGTTACCACCCGTGTTGCAAGGGGGGAGAGGGCTGCCTTGTGTAACGAAGAACTGCTCGCGGTGAAATGGAGAGACAAGCGTGACATTTACATGCTCTCCTCCATTCACGCAGACATGACAATCCAAATTGAACGGGCAACCAGTGTCATCGAAAAGCCTCTCTGTGTCCACGACTATAATGCGCTCATGGGAGGGGTGGACTTCAATGACCAGATGTTGGCTCCCTATTTAGTTTCCCGACGCACCAGACGCTGGTATAAGAAGGTGTCTGTATATTTGATTCAATTGGCTGCATATAATAGTTTTGTTCTCTACAGTAAGGCTGGGAGAACAGGATCCTTCCTCAAATTTCAGGAAGAGATCATCGCGAACCTCCTGTATCCAGGAGGTTCCGTGGCCCCAACCACCAGTGTAATGAGCCGTCTACATGAGCGACATTTCCCCAGTGTCGTTGCTGGTACCTCAAACCGACCGCCACCCCGAAAAAATTTTTGTGTCTGTAGCAGGAGTGTTTCCGGAAGTACCACACACAGGTACACTTAGCATAGGGATTGCATCTCACAGGACAGGCACACAGGGCTATTAGGGCCCTTTCACTCACAGCTGCTGCAAACCTCTCCTTTCACCTGGGATAAAGTGCATAATGTACTTCGCCACATCTTTGGGCGATTTGCGCTTTGCACATTGTCCCATGGGGAAGGAGAGGTTTGTCCTATAAAGGTAAAAAAAAAAAAAAATCACCGGTAAGCAAAAAAAGTTAACGTTCAGTTCAAAAAGTTAAATAAAGTTTATATTTTCCGTTCAAATTTTATTATAAAGTTAATAAATTTATTGCGTTGCGGCCTCGTTTTTTCTTTTGTTTTTTTTACCTTCCAGGTGGACCAACCGATCGACTAGCTGCAGCACTGATGTGCATTCTGACAGAAGCATTGCGCTGCTGTCAGATTACACAAAAGTCGGTGTATGCGGCGCTGCAAGACGAGATTTCTCCTCTGCAGTAAAAGATACGTTTGCCGAGGCATATGAGCTGAGGAGGCGGCGGTGTTCATATGTTTTGGCAAACACTTTGTATATAAAAAATAAATAAAAAATCCCGGCAATGATTTATTCATTCACATCGATTGATGTGAATGGAGAAATCTGGTTTGCCAGGGCATACGAGCTAAGTGGGTATGGCCCCATTTTGAAAAGAAGACACCCCAAGGTATTCACTGAGGGGCATATGTGTTTTGGGGTGTCATTTTACATATACCCATGCTGGGTGAGAGAAATATCTTGGCAAATGCCAACTTTGTATAAAAAAATGGGAAAAGTTGTCTTTTGCCAAGATATTTCTCTCACCCAGCATGGGTATATGTAAAATGACACCCCAAAACACATTGCCCAACTTCTCCTGAGTACGGCAATACCACATGTGTGACACTTTTTTGCAGCCTAGGTAGAACAATACATTTTTAGAAAAATTTATATATGGATGTCGTTTTTTTTTTCAAAATTTTACAACTGAAAGTTAAAAATGTCATTTTTTTGCAAAAAAATCGTTAAATTTCGATTAATATAAAAAAAAGTAAAAATGTCAGCAGCAATGAAATACCACCAAATGAAAGTTCTGTTAGTGATAAGAAAAGGAGGTAAAATTCAATTGGGTGGTAAGTTGCATGACCGAGCAATAAACAGTGAAAGTAGTGTAGGTCAGAAGTGTAAAAAGTGGCCTGGTCATTAAGGGTGTTTAAGCTAGGGGGGCTGAGGTGGTTAAAGGAGACACGCAGTCCTGGGCCTTTTCTCTGCCGACCGGTTCTCTGGCCCTCCGGTCGGTGGATGAATTTTTTAAAGCCTTAGGATTAATTTATGATGAACCAGATCGTGTCTTGATGGCGGAATCTATGTTGCATAATTTATTACAAGGAGAACATACTGCAGAGGCGTACTGCGTTGAGTTTAGGAGATGGGCTACGGAGTCTGAGTGGAATGACCCCGCGCTACATAGTCAGTTTTGTCAGGGGTTGTCTGAGAGATTGAAAGATGCCCTCGCTTTTCATGAGTATCCGGATACGTTGGAGAATGCTATGTCTTTAGCAGTACGGTTAGATTGATGCATTAGAGAGAGGTGTAAGGTTCCTTCCGCGCGAGGGATCCCTTCTGGGAGTGGTTTCGTCTCACCGGTTCCCCAGGGTTATATGACATGTAATTCTGAGGTAGGGGAGGAACCCATGCAGCTGGGTCAGGTGTCTTTCCGTTTTGGTAATAGGAACTTTAGGAGGTTGCATAAGCTATGTTATTACTGTGGAGAAAGTGGTCATTTTGTTTATGCTTGTCCTTTTTTTAAACCGCAAGATGATGATAAAGAACCACAAAGGGGTTTACATAAAATAAAATAAAAAACATCCCTGACTCTTGGTAGTGTGAATGGTGTGTCGGAGCAAACAGGTATGCTATCTCCCTGCAATACTCGTTTTCTCCTTCCAGCTCCGGTGGCGCTAGACTCAGGAAAATTTAATTTTCAAGTATTCATTGACTGTGGTGCTGGGGTAAACCTTATTGATTTTCTTTTTCTTCAAAATCTGGGCTTAAGTACTTGTACTTTAGAAAGAGAGAATCCTGTGTTCGCAATTGATTCTTCCCTCTTTCTCAAAGGAGTCTCACTCAAATTGCTCATGGTTAGGGATGAGCGAACCCGAACTGTATAGTTCGGGTTCGTACCGAATTTTGGGGTGTCCGTGACACGGACCCGAACCCGAACATTTTCGTAAAAGTCCGGGTTTGGTGTTCGGCGCTTTCTTGGCGCTTTTTGAAAGGCTGCAAAGCAGCCAATCAACAAGCGTCATGCTACTTGCCCCAAGAGGCCATCACAGCCTTGCCTACTATTGGCATGGCTGTGATTGGCCAGTGCAGCATGTGACCCAGCCTCTATATAAGCTTGGGTCACGTTGCGCTGCACGTCACTCTGCTGATTCAAGCATAGGGAGAGGTTGCAGCTGCGACGTTAGGGCGAGATTAGGCAGATTAACTCCTCCAAAAGACTTCATTCTGTGATCGATCTGCAGCTGTGGATCATTGAAGTGCTAATATTGACTTGCTCACTTTTTTGAGGCTGCCCAGAGCGTTTTTAGATCACTTTTTTTCTGGGGTGATCGGCGGCCATTTTGTGACTTGTGGTGCGCCAGCACGAGCTATCAGCAAGTGTATTTAACCATCAATAGTGTGGTTATTTTGTGCTATATCCTACATCAGCTGCAGGCTGAGCCTGTGTCACCGAAGTGCATTTAACCATCAACAGTCTGGTTATTTTTTGGCCATATACTACATCAGCTGCAGGCTGAGCCTGTGTCACCGAAGTGCATTTAACCATCAACAGTCTGGTTATTTTTTGGCCATATACTACATCTGGTGCAGGCTGAGCCTGTGTCACCCAAGTGCATTTAACCATCAACAGTGTGGTTATTTTTTGGCCATATACTACATCAGGGGCAAGTTGAGCCTGTCACCCAGCGCCTAAAAAATAGACCTGACATTTCTATTCAACCAAATCTGTACTGTTTTAGCTGGTCAAGTTATTTGTAGTGACCGTAAAAGCAGACTTTTAGTTCTGGGTTGAAAAACTATTCCCAAATTTGCCATTCTCAAAATAACTAGTTTCTGGTATATGAGGCCTACTTGAAATCTATCCCAAAAAGGATATCTTACATTGAAGGTGCTGATAATGTCATTCAGAAAAACCTAAGACACACGCTACCGTGCAGATAGAAGTCTGATTCTGTGATTAAACCTATACCTGTCACACAGCGCAAAAAAAAAAACAGGCCTCACATTTCTATTCAACCAAATCTGTACTGTTTTAGCTGGTCAAGTTATTTGTAGTGACCGTAAAAGCACACTTTTTGTTCTGGGTTGAAAAACTATTCCCAAATTTGCCATTCTCAAAATTGTGGTGAACGGGAACAATGAGGAAAACATCTAATAAGGGACGCGGACGTGGACATGGTCGTGGTGGTGTTAGTGGACCCTCTGGTGCTGGGAGAGGACGTGGCCGTTCTGCCACAGCCACACGTCCTAGTGTACCAACTACCTCAGGTCCCAGTAGCCGCCAGAATTTACAGCCATATTTGGTGGGGCCCAATGCCGTTCTAAGGATGGTAAGGCCTGAGCAGGTACAGGCATTAGTCAATTGGGTGGCCGACAGTGCATCCAGCACGTTCACATTATCTCCCACCCAGTCTTCTGCAGAAAGCGCACAGATGGCGCATGAAAACCAAGCCCATCAGTCTGTCACATCACCCCCATGCATATCAGGGAAACTGTCTGAGCCTCAAGTTATGCAGCAGTCTCTTATGCTGTTTGAAGACTCTGCTGCCAGGGTTTCCCAAGGGCATCCACCTAGCTCTTCACCAGGGGTGGAAGAGATAGAATGCACTAACGCACAACCACTTATGTTTCCTGATGATGAGGACATGGGAATACCACCTCAGCACGTCTCTGATGATGACGAAACACAGGTGCCAACTGCTGCGTCTTTCTGCAGTGTGCAGACTGAACAGGAGGTCAGGGATCAAGACTGGGTGGAAGACGATGCAGGGGACGATGAGGTCCTAGACCCCACATGGAATGAAGGTCGTGCCACTGACTTTCACAGTTCGGAGGAAGAGGCAGTGGTGAGACCGAGCCAACAGCGTAGCAAAAGAGGGAGCAGTGGGCAAAATCAGAACACCCGCCGCCAAGAGACTCCGCCTGCTACTGACCGCCGCCATCTGGGACCGAGCACCACAAAGGCAGCTTCAAGGAGTTCCCTGGCATGGCACTTCTTCAAACAATGTGCTGACGACAAGACCCGAGTGGTTTGCACGCTGTGCCATCAGAGCCTGAAGCGAGGCATTAACGTTCTGAACCTTAGCACAACCTGCATGACCAGGCACCTGCATGCAAAGCATGAACTGCAGTGGAGTAAACACCTTAAAAACAAGGAAGTCAATCCGGCTCCCCCTGCTGCCTCTTCTGCTGCTGCCGCCTCGGCCTCTTCTGCTGCTGCCGCCGCCTCGGCCTCTTCTGCTGCTGCTGCCGCCGCCTCGGCCTCTTCCTCTGCCTCTGGAGGAACGTTGGCACCTGCCGCCCAGCAAACATGGAATGTACCACCAACACCACCACCTGCGTCACCAAGCATCTGAACCATGTCTCACGGCAGCGTTCAGCTCTCCATCTCACAAACATTTGAGAGAAAGCGTAAATTCCCACCTAGCCACCCTCGATCCCTGGCCCTGAATGCCAGCATTTCTAAACAACTGGCCTATGAAATGCTGTCATTTAGGCTGGTGGACACACACAGCTTCAAACAGCTCATGTCACTTGCTGTCCCACAGTATGTTGTTCCCAGCCGCCACTACTTCTCCAAGAGAGCCGTGCCTTCCCTGCACAAACAAGTGTCCGATAAAATCAAGTGTGCACTGCGCAACGCCATCTGTGGCAAGGTCCACCTAACCACAGATACGTGGACCAGTAAGCACGGCCAGGGACGCTATATCTCCCTAACTGCACACTGGGTAAATGTAGTGGCGGCTGGGCCCCAGGCGGAGAGCTGTTTGGCGCACGTCCTTCCGCCGCCAAGGATCGCAGGGCAACATTATTTGCCTCCTGTCGCCTCCTCCTCCTACTCAGCTTCCTCCTCCTCTTCTTCCACCTGCTCATCCAGTCAGCCACACACCTTCACCACCAACTTCAGCACAGCCCGGGGTAAACGTCAGCAGGCCATTCTGAAACTCATATGTTTGGGGGACAGGCCCCACACCGCACAGGAGTTGTGGCGGGGTATAGAACAACAGACCGACGAGTGGTTGCTGCCGGTGAGCCTCAAGCCCGGCCTGGTGGTGTGCGATAATGGGCGAAATCTCGTTGCAGCTCTGGGACTAGCCGGATTGACGCACATCCCTTGCCTGGCGCATGTGCTGAATTTGGTGGTGCAGAAGTTCATTCGCAACTACCCCGACATGTCAGAGATGCTGCATAAAGTGCGGGCCGTCTGTTCGCGCTTCCGGCGTTCACACCCTGCCGCTGCTCGCCTGTCTGCGCTACAGCGTAACTTCGGCCTTCCCACTCACCGCCTCATATGCGACGTACCCACCAGGTGGAACTCCACCTTGCATATGCTGGACAGACTGTGCGAGCAGCAGCAGGCCATAGTGGAGTTTCAGCTGCAGCACGCACGGGTCAGTCGCACTGCGGATCAGCCCCACTTCACCACCAATGACTGGGCCTCCATGCGAGACCTGTGTGCCCTGTTGCGTTGTTTCGAGTACTCCACCAACATGGCCAGTGGCGATGACGCTGTTATCAGCGTTACAATACCACTTCTATGTCTCCTTGAGAAAACACTTAGGGCGATGATGGAAGAGGAGGTGGCACAGGAGGAAGAGGGGTCATTTTTAGCACTTTCAGGCCAGTCTCTTCGAAGTGACTCAGAGGGAGGTTTTTTGCAACACCAGAGGCCAGGTACAAATGTGGCCAGACAGGGCCCACTACTGGAGGACGAGGATGAGGAGGAGGTGGAGGAGGATGAGGATGAAGCATGTTCACAGCGGGGTGGCACCCAAAGCAGCTCGGGCCCATCACTGGTGCGTGGCTGGGGGGAAACTCAGGACAATGACGATACGCCTCCCACAGAGGACAGCTTGTCCTTACCTCTGGGCAGCCTGGCACACATGAGCGACTACATGCTGCAGTGCCTGCGCAACGACAGCAGAGTTGCCCACATTTTAACGTGTGCGGACTACTGGGTTGCCACCCTGCTGGATCCCCGGTACAAAGACAATGTGCCCACCTTACTTCCTACACTGGAGCGTGATAGGAAGATGCGCGAGTACAAGCGCACGTTGGTAGACGCGCTACTGAGAGCATTCCCAAATGTCACAGGGGAACCAGTGGAAGCCCAAGGCGAAGGCAGAGGAGGAGCAAGAGGTCGCCAACGCAGCTGTGTCACGGCCAGCTCCTCTGAGGGCAGGGTTAGCATGGCAGAGATGTGGAAAAGTTTTGTCACCACGCCACAGCTAACTGCACCACCACCTGATACGGAACATGTTAGCAGGAGGCAACATTTCAATAACATGGTGGAACAGTACCTGTGCACACCCCTCCACGTACTGACTGATGGTTCGGCCCCATTCAACTTCTGGGTCTCCAAATTGTCCACGTGGCCAGAGCTAGCCTTTTATGCCTTGGAGGTGCTGGCCTGCCCAGGCGGCCAGCGTTTTGTCTGAACGTGTATTCAGCACGGCAGGGGGCGTCATTACAGACAAACGCAGCCGCCTGTCTACAGCCAATGTGGACAAGCTGACGTTCATAAAAATGAACCAGGCATGGATCCCACAGGACCTGTCCATCCCTTGTGCAGATTAGATATTAACTACCTCCCCTTAACAATATATTATTCTACTCCAGGGCACTTCCTCATTCAATACTATTTTTAATTTCATTTTACCATTATATTGCGGGGCAACCCAAAGTTGAATGAACCTCTCCTCTGTCTGGGTACCGGGGCCTAAATGTGTGACAGTGGCCTGTTCCAGTGGTGGGTGACGTGAAGCCTGATTCTCTGCTATGACATGAAGACTTATTCTGTGCTGACATGAAGCCAGATTCTCTGTTACGCGACCTCTCTCCTCTGCCTGGGTGCCTGGGCCTAAATATGTGACAGTGGCCTGTTCCAGTGGTGGCTGACGTGAAGCCTGATTCTCTGCTATGACATGAAGACAGATTCTGTGCTGACATAAGGCCAGATTCTCTGTTACGGGACCTCTCTCCTCTGCCTGGGTGCCTGGGCCTAAATATGTGACAGTGGCCTGTTCCAGTGGTGGGTGACGTGAAGCCTGATTCTCTGCTATGACATGAAGACAGATTCTGTGCTGACATAAGGCCAGATTCTCTGTTACGGGACCTCTCTCCTCTGCCTGGGTGCCGGGCCTAAATATGTGACAGTGGCCTGTTCCAGTGGTGGGTGACGTGAAGCCTGATTCTCTGCTATGACATGAAGACAGATTCTGTGCTGACATAAGGCCAGATTCTCTGTTACGGGACCTCTCTTCTCTGTCTGGGTGCCGGGGCCTAAATATGTGACAGTGGCCTGTTCCAGTGGTGGGTGACGTGAAGCCTGATTCTCTGCTATGACATGAAGACAGATTCTGTGCTGACATAAGGCAAGATTCTCTGTTACGGGACCTCTCTCCTCTGCCTGGGTGCCTGGGCCTAAATATGTGACAGTGGCCTGTTCCAGTGGTGTGTGACGTGAAGCCTGATTCTCTGCTATGACATGAAGACTGATTCTCTGTTATGGGACCTCTCTCCTCTGCCTGGGTGCCTGTGCCTAAATATCTGACAATGGACTGTTCCAGTGTTGGGTGACGTAAAGCATGATTCTCTGCTAGGACATGCAGACTGATTCTCTGCTGACATGAAGCCTGAATCTCTGTTATGGGACCTCTCTCCTCTGCCTGGTTGCCACGGCCTAAATATGTGACAGTGGCCTGTTCCAGTGGTGGGTGACGTGAAGCCTGATTCTCTGCTATGACATGAAGACTGATTCTCTGCTGACATGAAGCCGGAATCTCTGTTATGGGACCTCTCTCCTCTGCCTGGGTGCCGGGCCTAAATATGTGACAGTGGCCTGTTCCAGTGGTGGGTGACGTGAAGCCTGATTCTCTGCTATGACATGAAGACAGATTCTGTGCTGATATAAGGCCAGATTCTCTGTTACGGGACCTCTCTCCTCTGTCTGGGTGCCGGGGCCTAAATATGTGACAGTGGCCTGTTCCAGTGGTGGGTGACGTGAAGCCTGATTCTCTGCTATGACATGAAGACAGATTCTGTGCTGACATAAGGCAAGATTCTCTGTTACGGGACCTCTCTCCTCTGCCTGGGTGCCTGGGCCTAAATATGTGACAGTGGCCTGTTCCAGTGGTGGGTGACGTGAAGCCTGATTCTCTGCTATGACATGAAGACAGATTCTGTGCTGACATAAGGCAAGATTCTCTGTTACGGGACCTCTCTCCTCTGCCTGGGTGCCTGGGCCTAAATATGTGACAGTGGCCTGTTCCAGTGGTGGGTGACGTGAAGCCTGATTCTCTGCTATGACATGAAGACAGATTCTGTGCTGACATAAGGCCAGATTCTCTGTTACGGGACCTCTCTCCTCTGCCTGGGTGCCGGGGCCTAAATATGTGACAGTGGCCTGTTCCAGTGGTGGGTGACATGAAGCCTGATTCTCTGCTATGACATGAAGACAGATTCTGCGCTGACATAAGGCCAGATTCTCTGTTACGGGACCTCTCTCCACTGCCTGGGTGCCTGGGCCTAAATATGTGACAGTGGCCTGTTCCAGTGGTGGGTGACGTGAAGCCTGATTCTCTGCTATGACATGAAGACAGATTCTGCGCTGACATAAGGCCAGATTCTCTGTTACGGGACCTCTCTCCTCTGTCTGGGTGCCGGGGCCTAAATATGTGACAGTGGCCTGTTCCAGTGGTGGGTGACGTGAAGCCTGATTCTCTGCTATGACATGAAGACTGATTCTCTGCTGACATGAAGCCAGATTCTCTGTTACTGGACCTCTCTCCTCTGCCTTGGTGCCTGGGCCTAAATGTGTGACAGTGGCCTGTTCCAGTGGTGTGTGACGTGAAGCCTGATTCTCTGCTATGACATGAAGACTGATTCTCTGCTGACATGAAGCCGGAATCTCTGTTATGGGACCTCTCTCCTCTGCCTGGGTGCCGGGCCTAAATATGTGACAGTGGCAGTGGCGTACCTCCAATAGAGGCAGACCACGCAGCTGCTATGGGGCCCCTGGGGGAAGGGGGCCCGCAGTGGAGGATAGGCCCCGCCCACTAATTACTCTTGTATGGCTACCTGAGAAAGTAAGAGGTGGCGAAGGACCTTTGGTGATGTCATCAACCATGTGACCAGTGCAGGAAACCAATGAATAGCAGAGCAGCAGATGTCTAAAGGACCTTTGGTGATGTCATCATCATGTGACCAGTGCATAGGACTGGTGAAAGACCTGTGGCATATCACTGTGAGGGGGCGGAGCTTCTGTGTGGTGCCTGAAGGAGAGGTTAGTGGTGTTCTGGGATAACATAACATCCTAGAAAAGCTGGGAGTTGTAGTTTTGTCGTATTATATGTTTCTCAATGTAATTTAAACGTATGCCCTAGTACAGGCTGGTAATGCTGGGAGTTGTAGTTCTCTCCTCTTATACCCCCTCTTTGGAATGTATACTGATGACCCATAATAAGTCTGGCCATACTGGGGGTTATAGTTATTTCTTTTTAAAGCTCTTACCTGGTACAACTAGATGATGTCCTATAATCTGGACATGCTGAGAGTTGTAGTTCTCTTTTCTTAGGCTGGATTCTCATCACAGTTTAGTTTTCCGTTTTGCATGCAGGACTTTTTTCTGTCTAAAATAACGGATCTCCGACAGAAATGGCATAAACGGATGCCAAATGTGCAGAACTGATGCTTGAAATACAATATCATTTTTTTTTCTTTATTTTTCTGTTTATCTGAAGGATCAAAAGAACTGAAAACTAAACGGTGATATGAACCCGGCCTTATACTCTGTGTAATATCTACTTGTATCTGATCATAACAGCCTGGACATGCTGGAAATTGTAGTTCTCTCCACTTTCACCTCTCCCTGTGTTGCTCCCTAATTTCCAATAATAATCTGGTGATGATGAGACTTGTAGTTCCCTTGTCACTATTATAATGTTCTGCAGCAGCTGAGGTGTATATTACTTGTTCACTTCTGTGCTGGTGACGGTCGCTGTTCTGCCGTCATAGGAGCACAACAACGAAAATCACCGCAGTTCCAGATCTGGCACTTCATGGACGACAACACCTGATGGATCCCGCTGACTATGATGAGATCTGTCAGGTTTCCATCTTCCAGGCTATAAAATTGTGTCCAGCATTTATGACCTGATCCACGAATGAGGCCCCAACACAGATGTGAACGAAGCTTTATATGTTCTGCAGCAGCTGAGGTATGCATTAGGAGGTTCTGACAGTTCATAAGGCAAGGGGGGCTATGGTGGCACTGGTATACTATTATGCCAGCACCACCATAGCACCCCCTGTGTGCTGCTTATAGTGGACAGTGCCCTCAGACAATGAATGGGGACAATCAAAAGCGGGTTTTTTCCCGGTATTGAGACCCTATGACGCATCTCAATACCGGAAAATAGAAACGCAAGTGTGAAAGTAGCTCCTAATGTCTACATGGCTGCAACAGCTGGGGGTATGGCAGGGGAGAAGCCAGGGCAGGTGGTGGGATGGGCCAGTGGACGGAGTTAGTGGGGCCCCATTAAGATTCTTGCTATGGGGCCCAAGGATTTCTATGTACGCCCCTGGACAGTGGCCTGTTCCAGTGGTGGGTGACGTGAAGCCTGATTCTCTGCTATGACATGAAGACAGATTCTGTGCTGACATAAGGCCAGATTCTCTGTTACGGGACCTCTCTCCTCTGTCTGGGTGCCGGGGCCTAAATATGTGACAGTGGCCTGTTCCAGTGGTGGGTGACGTGAAGCCTGATTCTCTGCTATGACATGAAGACTGATTCTCTGCTGACATGAAGCCTGAATCTCTGTTATGGGACCTCTCTCCTCTGCCTGGTTGCCAGGGCCTAAATATGTGACAGTGGCCTGTTCCAGTGGTGGGTGACGTGAAGCCTGATTCTCTGCTATGACATGAAGACTGATTCTGCGCTGACATGAAGCCAGATTCTCTGCTATGGCATGAAGAGACTGATTCTCTGCTGACGTGAAGCCAGATTCTTTGCTATGGGACCTCTGTCCAATTGATATTGGTTAATTTTTATTTTTTTAATTTTTATTTTAATTCATTTCCCTATCCACATTTGTTTGCAGGGGATTTACCTACATGTTGCTGCCTTTTGCAGCCCTCTAGCTCTTTCCTGGGCTGTTTTACAGCCTTTTTAGTGCCCAAAAGTTCGAGTCCCCATTGACTTCAATGGGGTTCGGGTTCGGGACGAAGTTCGGGTCGGGTTCGGATCCCGAACCCGAACATTTCCGGGAAGTTCGGCCGAACTTCTCGAACCCGAACATCCAGGTGTTCGCTCAACTCTACTCATGGTATTCAGTTAAGTGTGGGTGATTCACATGTTGAGATCATTTCTTGTTTTGTCATGAAGGACTTGCCCGCTCCTATGGTCTTAGTTTTATCGTGGTTGATAAAACATAACCCTACTATAGATTGGCACGCAAGGCAGATCATTGTTTGGAGTGAATTTTGTTCAGACAATTGTCTTAGTGCATCTATCTCAGGGGTGTCTACTACAGTTCTACCTCAGTATCTCTCAGATTTTGCGGATGTCTTTTCGGAGGGTGGGGCTCAGGAGTTTGCCTCCTCATCGTGAATATGATTGTCCGGTTAATCTCATCCCAGGGGCTAAGTTGCCAAAGTCTCGGCTATACAATCTTTCTCAACCCGAAAGAGAGGTCATGCAGAAGTATATTGCCGAGAGTTTGGCAAAGGGTCATATTAGGCCATCTAAGTCTCTGGTCGCAGTTGTTTTTTTCTTTGTAAAGAAAAAGGATGGATCGCTTAGACCTTGTTTGGATTTCAGGGAATTTAACCTCATTACGGTCCGTGATCCGTATCCCCTTCCCTTTATTTCTGACCTTTTTGATCAAATTGTTGGAGCCAAGGTGTTCTCCAAGTTAGATTTAAGAGGGACTTACAATCTGATCAGAATCAAGGAGGGGGATGAGTGGGAAACGGCCTTCAACACGCACGAGGGTCATTTCGAGAATCTGGTTATGTCTTTTGGGTTAACTAACGCGCCAGCGGTGTTTCAGCGATTTGTCAATGATATTTTCCATCATTTTGTGGTTCTGGAATGGGACCGACCGGAGAATCAGAAAGCTTTGATGCGTTTTTTAGGGTTTACCAATTATTATAGAAAATGTATCTTGAACTACTCTACCATTGTAAAAGCTTTGACCAATATGACTAGGAAAGGTGTCGACTTCTCTGTCTGGTCGGATGAGGCATTGCAGGCCTTTTCGGCTATTAACCCCTTAGGGACACATGACGTACCGATACGGCATGTTTCCCGAGTCCTTAAGGACCCATGACGTACCGGTACGTCATGTGTTGTTCCGATTACCGCCGGCCAGCGGGCGGTGATCGGAACACGGTGCCTGCTCAAATCATTGAGCAGGCACCACGGCTAAATGCGCGGGGGGGTCCCGTGACCTCCCCGTGTCGGCGATCGCCGCAAACCGCAGGTCAATTCAGACCTGCGGTTTGCAGCTTTTACTTGGTGCGGCGGTGGTGCCATCGGGTCCCCATGGGGCTGTGGGGGGACCCGATGGCATGGAAGGCAGCGCAATGCTGTCCTGAGGCATCTGCGCTGCCTTCCGGTGAAAAAAAAATTGGTAAGAAATAGGGGGAAAAAAAAAATTAGGTATCGCCGCGTCCGTATCGACACTATCACAAAAAGTACAACAGCAAGCGATCAAAAAGGCGTTTGCCCACCAAAATAGTACCAATCTAACCATCACATCATCCCGCAAAAAATGAGCCCCTACCTGAGACAATCGCCCAAAAAAAAAAAAAAACTATGGCTGTTATTGTGTAAAACTTACATAAATTAAAAAAAAAGTAGACATATTTGGTATCGCCGCGTTTGTATCGACCGGCTCTATAAAAATATCACATGACCTAACCCCTCAGATGAACACCGTAAAAATTTTTAAATAAAAACTGTGCTAAATAAACCATTTTTAGTCACCTTACATCACAAAAAGTGTAATAGCAAGCGATCAAAAAGTCACACACACCCCAAAATAGTGCCAATAAAACCGTCATCTCATCCCACAAAAATCATACCCTACCCAAGGTAATCGGCCAAAAACTGAAAAAATTATTGCTCTCAGATTATGGAAACACTAAAACATGATTTTTTTTGCTTCAAAAATGAAATCATTGTGTAAAACTTACATAAATAAAGAAAAGTATACATATTAGGTATCGCCGTATCCGTGACAACCTGGTCTATAAAAATATCACATGATCTAACCTGTCAGATGAATGTTGTAAATAACAAAAAATAAAAACAGTGCCAAAACAGCTATTTCTTGTTATCTTGCCTCACAAAAAGTGTAATATAGAGCAACCAAAAATCATATGTACCCTAAACTAGTACCAACAATTCTGCCACCCTATCCCATAGTTTCTAAAATGGGGCCACTTTTTTGGAGTTTCTACTCTAGGGGTGCATCAGGGGGGCTTCAAATGGGACATGGTGTCAAAAAAAACAGTCCAGCAAAACCTGCCTTCCAAAAACCGTGTGGCATTCCTTTCCTTCTGCGCCCTGCCGTGTGCCCGTACAGCGGTTTACGGCCACATATGGGGTGTTTCCGTAAACTACAAAATCAGGGCCATAAATATTGAGTTTGGTTTGGCTGTTAACCCTTGCTTTGTAACTGGAAAAAAATTATTAAAATGGAAAATCTGCCAAAAAAGTGAATATTTGAAATTGTATCTCTATTTTCCATTAATTCTTGTGGAACACCTAAAGGGTTAACAAAGTTTGTAAAATCAGTTTCGAATACCTTGAGGGGTGTAGTTTATAGAATGGGGTCATTTTTGGGTGGTTTCTATTATGTAAGCCTCGCAAAGTGAGATTTGCTTCTAAACTTCTAAGCCTTGTAACATCCCCAAAAAATAAAATGTCATTCCCAAAATGATCCAAGCATGAAGTAGACATATGGGGACTGTAAAGTAATAACTATTTTTTGAGGTATTACTATGTATTATAGAAGTAGATAAATTGAAACTTTGAAATTTGCAATTTTTTTTTACAAATTTTGGGTAAATTTTGTATTTTCTTATAAATAAAAATGACTTTTTTTTACTTCATTTTACCAGTGTCATGAAGTACAATATGTGACGAAAAAACAATCTCAGAATGGCCTAGATAAGTCAAAGTGTTTTAAAGTTATCAGCACTTAAAGTGACACTCGTCAGATTTGCAAAAAATGGCCAAATCCTTAAGGTGAAATAGGGCTGAGTCCTTAAAGGGTTAAGGAATGTTTTGCGGCTGCTCCCATTCTGATGCAGCCCGATGTGTCTCAGCCATTCGTGGTGGAGGTGGATGCATCAGAGGTGGGGGTTGGAGCAGTGTTGTCGCAGGCAAATGGCGTCCGTGTGCTTTTTTTTCCAAGAAGCTCTCGGTTGCCGAGAGGAATTATGATGTAGGAGATAGGGAATTGCTGGCCATCAAATTGGCCTTTGAGGAATGGCGTCACTGGTTGGAGGGGGCGTCTCATCCAGTTACGGTATATACTGATCATAAGAATTTGGATTACCTGCAATCTGCCAAGCGTCTGAATCCTAGACAGGCTAGATGGTCACTTTTCTTTACTAGGTTCAATTTTGTGGTTACTTTTCGCCAGGGGGTTAAAAACGTCAAGGCAGATGCATTGTCTCATAGTTTTCCTGGGGTAAGTGATTCAGAGGATCCTGCTCCAATTTTGGCTGATGGGGTGGTGGTCTCCGCTCTGTACCCAGAGTTGGAGATGGAGGTGTTGGGAGCCCAGGAGGGGGCTCCTGATTCTTGTCCCCCAGGGAGGTTGTTTGTTCCTGCCGGACTGCGATACAAGGTATTCAAGGAACATCACGATACTGTCCTTGCTGGACATCCTGGTGTCAAGTCCACCTTTGATCTTATTTCTCGGAGGTTCTGGTGGCCCGGGTTACGTTGAGGATTACGTAGCAGCTTGTGAGACCTGTGCACGGTCAAAGGTTGCTCACACTTGACCTTCTGGTTCACTTCTTCCTTTGTCTATTCCATCTCGTCCTTGTACGCACTTGTCTATGGACTTTATTACTGATCTGCCGAGTTCCTCCGGGAAAACTGTGATTTTGGTGGTTGTGGACCGTTTTAGTAAAATTGTTCACTTTGTATCGTTATCTAGTCTGCCCAATGCTAAGACTCTTGCTCAGGTTTTTGTTGATAACATCATGAATCTACATGGCATTCACTCGGATGTGGTTTCTGATAGGGGCATACAGATTGTTTCCAGGTTTTGGAAGGCATTCTGCTCTCGTCTTGGTGTTCAACTTTTGTTCTCTTTGGCTTTTCATCCGCAGTCGAATGGGCAGACAAAGCGTACACTACTAACCAAAACCTGGAGACCTACTTGAGGTGTTTAGTGGCTGAGAACCAGGAGGACTGGTCCTTATTCTTATCTCTAGCAGAGTTTGCTTTGAATAACCGTAGGCAGGAGTCCATGGGTAAGTTGCCATTTTTTGGCGCATACGGTTTTCATCCTCAGTTTGGTACCTTTTCTGGGACTGGTTCCTCTGGGATGCCAGAGGAGGAGAGATTTTCTTCTGCCTTGTCTTCTATCTGGCGGAGGATCCAAGTTAATTTGGAGAAGATGGGTGAGAGGTATAAGCGTATGGCTGACAGGAGATGTATGACTGGTCCGGAACTGTGTGTGGATGATCTGGTGTGGTTATCTACTAAAAATATTAAACTGAGAGTACGATCTTGGAAACTGGGTCCAAGATTTATTGGACCTTACAAAATATCTGCAGTTGTCAATCCAGTGGCATTTCGTCTAGATCTTCCGCAGACCTGGAGGATCCATGATGTGTTCCACAGGTCTTTACTGAAAAATATGTGAAACCGGTGGAACCATCGCCATTGCCTCCTCCACCTGTTATGGTTGATGACAATTTAGAGTTCTAGATCTCTAGGGTTCTTGACTCACGTGTTCTTCGGGGTTCCCTTCAGTACCTGGTACACTGGAGGGGATACGGCCCCGAGGAGAGGATGTGGGTTTCGGCTGTGGATGTTAGTGCCAGCCGACTGGTGAGAGCCTTTCACAGGGCCCACCCGGATAAAGTTGGGCCGGGGTGTCCGGAGGTCACCCGTAGAAGGGGGGGTACTGTCATGCCCTGCTCAGGTTATGTGCGGAGGTCTGCCAGGTTAGCAGCACATGTGTAGTTTTTTGTTTGTTTTGGGTTTGGAGTTGAGCTGTATCCACCTCCCTTCAGGTGCACTGGGTGGGGTCATTTGTGTGAGTTTAAATTACGCCCCTTTCCAGTGTCCTGTGCGGGTTATAGCTTCTATCTTGCTCTGAGGAAAGGTAGATTTGCTGTTTCTGCTCTGCTACAAGATAAGTTGGTTTTGGTTTCCTTTTTGTGTTCTGTCTAGGCTGTTAGAGAGACACCTGCCTCCTCCAGGACCTGAGGAAGCAGGCTGCCTCTTTCCCCCTTTCCACCATCTCAGGGATTTTAGGGAATCTTCAGCCTTAGGCACAGGGGCACGTTGATTTCTACCTTTAGGTTCTGAACGTGGGCACAGAAGTCCAGGGAGAGCTGTTAGGGAATTGTCAGGAGGTGACCTTTATCCCCAGCTTCTGGCCTAGACGCTTGTTTTGAGGTTTTCTGTGTGTTTATTGTATTTTGTATCCTACCCACCGTGAAAATCACTTCATCTGCCTCTCTTCTTACCCTGATGCACCCATCACTCTGGAACAGGGTAAATCTTGACTCATCAGACCACATGACCTTCTTCCTTTGCTCCAGAGTCCAATCTTTATGCTCCCTAGCAAATTAAAGCCTTTTTTTTCTGGTTTGCCTCACTGATTAGTGGTTTTCTTATGGCTACACAGCTGTTCGGTCCCAATCCCTTGAGTTCCCTTCGCATTGTGCGTGTGGAAATGCTCTTACTTTTACTATAAACATAGCCCTGAGTTCTACTGTTGTTTTTCTTCAATTTGATTTCAGCAAACGTTTAAGTGAATGCCGATCACGATCATTCAGGCATTCACTTAACATCTGCCGGGACGGTTCGCGAACGCGATCGCGCGAATGTGATCAAATGTTCGCGAACCGCAAGTTTGCGGCGGGTCCCAATTATTTTAATAGCAGGTGAACCTGAAAAACCTTCAGCTCATATTTGCAGTCAAGAAATAATTACTAGAAGTGCACAAATAGTCCCACAACATGGACAGTGACATACCAGATGTATTATTTGAATTTGCGATCTCCATTCATTATTTTTTTCAATGCGAAATATCGGCAATATAATTTTCGTGTATGCACATGCGCAAATGCACTATACAGTACCCAAATGCACTATAAAGAAAGTATATTGGTATATAACACCCCACTTCAATCAGTTTTTTGGGGGGGCGACTGGTATATCACACCAGTAGAAATAATTTGTTCCAATAATGCTTGTCCCTCTATATATCAGCAGTATCGCAGCAGAACCGCACACAACTGCCGCACAATACAAATGCACGATAATATACTTTCTAACATAGAAAGTATATTATAACATTGTACAAGGAAGGCAATCCATTAGAATATACATAAAGATAAAACGTAACCTTTAATAATTTTACTATAAGGGTCCATTCACAAGTCCGTAAGTGTTTTGCGGATCCGCAATTGCAATGTGCATTCCGCAATTTGTGGACCGCACATCGCCGGCACTATAATAGAAAATGCCTAATCTTGTATGCAATTGCGGACAAGAATAGGACATATTCTATTTTTTGGAGGAAACGGAAGCACAAATACGGAAGTGCGGATCCGCAAATGCGGATGTGGATCCGCAAATGCGGATGCGAACAGCACATTCTGGCCCCATTGAAAATTAATGTGTCTGCACCCGTTCCGCAAAATTGCGGAACGGATGCGGACCCATTTTGGGGACGTGTGAATGGAAAAGATGTCCCTCAAAATGAAAATAAATAAAATTATTAAAGTTAAGCAAAAAGCATAGATGTGGTAGGCAATAACAAGTGCTCGGCGGCACTAAATCAGGTGCTTGGCGGCACCAAATCAGAAACCATATGTCCTACCACAATCCGGGGGGTTCCAGTGCACATCGATGAATCCCGGGGGGGAAGCAAAAAAACATCTATCCCTGGGCTAGATGATGATGTGGTATTGAAGGACAGGATGGGCAAAGAACTGTCCCTGGTATTGCCCCACAGGGGGGTGCTATTCTGGCCCTGATAGCCTAACCACAGACCACCCACCCTGATAAGAGCGACCCCGTCCGGAACCTTACCCTATATAAAAATGGCCCTAGTAAGCCCTTAGCCCCTAGGCCCCTGACTTCCAGGTGATCACTATATAGATCTATGTGTTTTTGACTCATTATAAAAGTATATTATAAGTATATCGCACCCCTCTGTGTATCACACATATCGATAGCACACCTATACTAGTGCTTAAAATGACTTCTGTGGCTCTATTAGCTAGCGTTTGGTGTCCCTAACAGCCTGTCCCTGCTCCACACAGCAACCTCTTCCTACACTGGCAAAACACTGAATTTAAAATGGCGGCCAGATCAGGTTTATTTATAAGGTAGGGGGTGTGTCCATGTGTGGAAATGTCTCAATTGGCTGTCCTGTACCACTTGATGGATGTGTCATGGGTCAAAGTTCTTCATAATGTAAAAGAATATGGCGGGCGCAAATTTCTCCATATGTTCGCATGTTTGGCGAATCGTGAACACACAAAGTTCGCCGCGAAACGACCGCCGGGCAAACCACAAGGCCATCTCTAGTCCCCACTATCCTTCCAGTTTTTAATAATGCGTTGGACAGTTCTTAAACCAATTTTAGTAGCTTCTGCAATATCCTTAGATGTTTTCTCTGCTTGATGCATGCCAATGATTTGACCCTTCTCAAACTGTTGTGCATTTTCATACATATATAATATTATCTAATGACATTATAATCAAAATGAATGCTCATCTCATTGCCTTTAAGAATAAAATCAGCCTGAACCAAAGTTCTATTATGTGGCCGAGGAAGCCAAGATGAGTTCATGGCAAGTTCAGTTTATATAAAAATAATTTTGAACTTAAAACGGACATTGTATTTAAAAGTTATTACTAAAGATATGGGACTATCTGTAAGGAGTAAACCAACTTCCTAAGACATGTCTGTCTGGAGGGAACAAGGTTATTTCATAGATAAGCAATGACGTGATAAGGATTCATATCCTTGAGGCACACCTGCTGTATGAGGTTCAATTTATATATTCATAATTATATTATACAGGGTGGGCCATTTATATGGATACACCTTAATAAAATGGGAATGGTTGGTGATATTAACTTCCTGTTTGTGGCACATTAGTATATGTGAGGGGGGAAACTTTTCAAGATGGGTGGTGACCATGGCGGCCATTTTGAAGTCGGCCATTTTGAATCCAACTTTAGTTTTTTCAATAGGAAGAGGGTCATGTGACACATTAAACTTATTGGGAATTTCACAAGAAAAACAAAAGGTACAAGTCAACCTATATTTCAAAAAGATAGGAGAAGACAGCCAACTCCAACAAGTCCAGGATATAGGTAATTAAAAGTGTCAGGAAAAGACCTTCCTCAATGATTTATATTAAGAAGGTCAACGAGGTCATGTGAACGTATTATTAGATATTTAATTTTAATGCTTAAAAGTTGTGATGTTCATCTGCAGTACCGCGGTGCCATCTGGAGGCAGATGGACAATATTATATTATTTCATTATTTGTTCTATACCATATTAGGAGTTAATATGACATCATGATGTTATTAGCATGCAAATACACCCACCTTACCTGATTGGGAATCCCTAATTTAAAGGGGATGATTCTTAGATAAGGGGGGGAATAATTACTCATGTACGGAGCAGCAAGGGAGCCATATAGATTCATATAGATCCAGGGATCCATATTAAGCCATAGATCCATCCATCCATCCATTCAATCAAAAAGAAAACTTTACCAGAAGAAACTTGGATTATTTTTTTGGATTACTAGGAAAGTTCTTCAGAACTGGTCCCATCTGAACTCTGTCTACCTTTGACCCGGTAACGTATATTTTGTTTACTACTCGTGATATTAATAAGATATTTATCTCAGGATATAGCCAAGAGTCCCCATACTGTGGGAATATATAGTGTTAGGTGCCTCCATAATGCTGATTATTCCCTTAGCAAAGATGCATATTGTTAATGGAAGATCTGACATTATTTGAAAAGAGGACTAAGCCCTTGGAAAGTTATTTTCCATAGTCTGATTGCCGAGCTGAATATTTTAGCATATTAATATCATATATTTTTGATTGGTCATAGGAAAACAGAGTCAAGGGATAATTATAACAGTTATTTTCCTGTATATCCGTGTTTTATTGCTATAGCCTGTTTGATAAACAGAAGATCCTAAGTTTCTCTTGGTATATGAGTCTGTTTGTTAAAAGTATGACACTAGTTGTCATAAATCACTAAATCATACTGTGCTGATCAGATAGGGGTGTGTTAACACCACCGTGTCGTACATTTTGGGTGTTATTTTGTAACTTCATCATTTGTTTTGCAATCGTATTGTTTTATATTCTTTGTTTTTATAATAAACGATTATATATTTTTGCATATACAATTGTCCCTTTGTTTCACTGCTTGCACAAATCAAATTAATACACCCAATAAAAAGAACTTAAAGGCGATTATGTCCGCCTGAAGGATAATATCATTTTATAGTTTTTTTTTTTTATCCTCTCTTTTATATGAAGATTATTTTTATATAGAAGATATATGACATAAAAAACATCTTTTCCACGACCACGAGATGTGTCTTTCGACATGGTTGTTTATGAAATGAGAAGCAACTCATTGCACCAGTTGGGGTTAAATAACTTGTTGCCAGCTGAAAGATAATCGCCCATGCGGTAATTTTCCAATATGAGGCTCATAACTATTTACTTAGTTAAATCCAGGTGGTGACTTTTTTTTTGGACAGGCAGTGTATAATTGCCAGTGGAGTATAGGCAGCTGCGAAATCACCAAATGTAGAGCTGCACAAATAGGAACGAGGGTTGCCCTCCCTTTCCCTGGCCTCTAATATGGGAATGAGGGTTGACCTCCCTCTTCCTAGCCTCTTTCATAGGTACGAGTGTCGACTTCCCTCTCTGAGACCTCTTACATAGGTACGAGTGTCGACCTCCCTCTCCAGAGCCTCTAGCATAGGTACAAGGGTTGACCTCCCTCTCCCTGGCCTCTTACATAGTTACGATGGTCGACCTCCCTCTCCGGAGCCTCTTGCAGGCCGATCACATCTGATCTCCATCAACTATCTCCACAGACTTCAATTAGAGAAAAGGTTACTTAACCCCTTCCTGCCGCAGTCAGTTACGACAGCCATACCTTTATTTTTTTCCAGCTAAACGGGGTCTTATTTTTTGCGGGTGGAGTTGTATTTTTCAATGGCACCATTTTGGGGTCAATATAACTTATTGATTGACTTTTAGTGACTCTTTCCTGGAGAACAAGGAAAAAAAAAGAGCAATTTCACCACCTGAACCAAGCATTTGCTTGGTTTACATGGTGGTAAAGTCTGACCACAGCATCTATGGTCTTAAACTCTGGTTAGGGAGGGTGCAGACAGACTATTGGGGGTGGGCACATAGGTCATACTTACAGTGGTAAGTTAGGAACAAATAGACCCAGCTCCCTCGCTGCAAAACTGCACAGAGTAGCTCATTTATGGGCGGAGATTACATAGACCCCACTCATTTCTGCTTGGGAAAGCCTGAATGTTTAGGGACTGTCTCTAAAAATGTTGTGTGGCATTTTTTGAGGCATTTTGCCCATCTCGTGCGTCCTAGCATCTGGTGTTTTTTGTAGACCCGGCATTTTATTTTATAGGAAAGTATGTGCCTCCGTGTGATGTCACTTTCTCCGTAGATCATTGGTAAAAAAAACAAAAAACATTAAGGCCTCTTTCACATGGGCGTCGCGTGTGAGGGCCGGACAAGATGCGGGTGCGTTGCGGGAAAATGCGCAATTTTTCCGCGCGAGTGTAAAGCGCTTTAATGCGTTTTGCACGCGCGTGAGAGAAATCGGCATGTTTGGTACCCAGACCCGAACCCGACTTCTTCACAGAAGTTCGGGTTTCGGTTAGGTGTTGTGTAGATTTTATTATTTTCCCTTATAACATGGTTATAAGGGAAAATAATAGCATTCTTAATACAGAATGCATAGTAAAATGTCCTTTGAGGGGTTAAAAATAATAAACAAATTTAACACACCCCATCCACTTGGTCGCGTAGCGGATCTCCTCTTCTTTCTACTTTCTTCAGGACCTGGCTAAAGGACCTTTGATGACATCACTGCACTCATCACATGGTCCATCAACATGGTGATGGACCATGTGATGAGCGCAGTGACGTCACCGCAGGTCCTTTTCATCAAAAAAGAAAGAAGACATGCCAGGCTGAGCGTTCAAGTGTATTAAGGTGAGTTTATTAATTGTTTTATATTTTTAAACCCCTCCATCACTATTTTACTAGGCTTTCTGTATTAAGAATGCTATTATTTTCCCTTATAACCATTTTTTAAGGGAAAATAATAAAGATCGGGTCCCCATCCCGATCGTCACCTAGCACTTGCTTGCGGATGCTTGTGATTTTCACGCAGCCCCATTTACTTCTATGGGGCCTGCTTTGCGTGAAAAACGCACAATATAGGGCATGCTGCGATTTTCACGCAACGCACAACTGATGCGTGAAAATTACCGCTCATGTGCACAGCCCCATTGGAGTGAATGGATTCGGATTCAGTGCGGGTGCAATGCATTCACTTCACGCATTGCACCCGCACGGAATTCTCGCCCGTGTGAGAGGGGCCTAAAAAATTCAAATTAACACACATTACACATGCATTTTTTTTTTTAAGCTGCAGAAACAAAAACAAAAAAAAAAGCAATGGCAATTTTATGGGAGAAATATGCCAGGCAATGAGGGAAATAATGCCTGCTCTTAAAGGGGTTTTCTGGGAGTGCAATGTTGATTTAACCTCTGGATAGATCATCAATATCTGATTGGTGGGGGTCTGACTCTCGACATTATCATCGATCATCTGTTTGAAGTGGCCGTAGAGCGCCGGTGAGCACAGCGCCGTACATTGTATAGTGGCCGAGCTTGGTATTGCACATGGATTGGACAAGGCTGCATGTAGGCTATGCGACCAATGTATGTGATGTCACTGGCCTAGGAAGAGACTGCGGCACTGACCGGAACACCTCAGCCTCTTCAAGCAGCTGATTGGATGCCCCACCGTTTATTTGTTTGAAGTAGCCGTAGAACTCCGGTGAGCACAGTGCTGTACATTGTATAGTGGCCGTGCTTGGTATTGCAGCCTAGGCCCATTCACATGGATGGGAGAAGATCGCATGTAGGTCATGCGACCAATTAATGTGATGTCACTGGCCTAGGAAGAGGTCGCAGTGCCCACCGGAGCACTGCAGCCTCTTCAAACAGCTGATTGGATGACCCACCTGTGAAGTGGCCGCAGAGATCCAATGAGCACAGCGCCGTACATTGTGTAGTGGTCGAGCTTGGTATTGCAGCCCAGGCCCATTTCCATGGATGGGAGAGGGCCGCACGTAGGTCAGCGACCAATGAATGTGATGTCACTGGCCTAGGAAGAGGCCGCGGCGTTCATCAGCTGATTAGATGCCCCACCGATCTGATACTGATGAGCAAAGGTCATCAATATTAACCTCCTGGGAAACCACTTTAATATTTACCATAGAAATTCATGCAACATTCCTAAAAATCACTGCAAAAAAAATAAATATGCCCCAGCGGGAGGATGCACTAGGTATGTGTGTTGGGATGTTTATGCCTGCCTGCAGTTCTTACACTTTTCAAGACATCTGCTGGCTGTCAGGTCCATTGTTTACATGTGAAGGCTAATGGTTTTACAGCGGAGGAATTTTTCCAATTACATCCAATCTTGATAATCCTCCGTCAATATGCCTGAAGCTTTGCCAGAAGCGCTGGATGAGAAAAAACAGTGACAGATATCAGAAATAAACGGACAAACAGACTCTACCCTCTGCCAGGCCCCTCCCCCTCCTACCTACTGATGATTTCCCACACACACCTGGATCCTGGCAGTGGATGGCACATGCCCAGTAGAAGATCTGCCTGCCCGACCCCTGAGCCTGCAGGAAAGTCAGGCCGGACTGGAGCGCAGCGGTGGGGTAGGACGCGCATGAAGAGGCTTGGCGGTGAAGGACAGGTGAGGAAAGGGTTAGTTGGTTGTGGGGGCGGTATAGGAGAAGAGGCGCGAGTTGCCAGGGCGGCGGAGGGCGTGGCCAGAGCGGAGACGGAGGAAGAAGGCGAAAGTAAGGACAGTGCGGCCAGGGGATCGGAACGAGCAGGACGGACTCCAGGATGTCGGCGCCGGTGATGTCAGTTGAAGAGATGCTGGAGAGGTTGCGGCGAGAGGCGGAGGTGAGGGGGCCTGGCTGGCTACAGGAGCAGGTGGGCGCCTGCATAGTTTCTCCTGCTCCTGTGGCTACCCCCATTGCTCGGGCTGCCCGGCCGCGGCGGAGTATCCCGCCGGCGCGCCTAAGCCCTGAAATCACCCCCCGGGCCCGGCGCCGAATAGGGAGCCCCCCTGCGGACCCTTGACGGCGGAGAGCGGCCGCTCAGCCTTCTGCGAGCCGCTCTCGCCGTGGGAGGAATCCCGATTCTCGGCGGGGCCCTGAGAGGAGCGGGACGCCCCTTCCCCCGTTCCCTGCGGCAGGGCAAATGGTTTCGGGACCAGGAACGGTGGACCGGCCCAGTCCTTCCTTCAGCGGGCGGTCTACTCGGCTGTCAGATAGCATCCGGGTTCCTCGGGCTGCTCTGGTGGGAGACGAATTCCAGGGCAGGCCCAGAGAAGATATGAGCAGTGTGGAGGAAGATCCCCTTGCGGTGGTGGGCGCCGCGGTCTCGTTCAGGTGTCCGTCCAGCGTGGTGCAGAGGGTCGTGCAGGTGGTCCAGGAGGAACAGCCGTCGACATCCAGGAGCTTTGACGGTGAAGTGTCTGTACGGCGGGAGTCAGGATCTACGGCAGCGGGAGTCACAGCGCCCGTGGTGCCTGGTGAGATTGCTTGGGGATCCGTGTTAGCGCATGGTTTCCCGGGTGGTGGGGGGGGGGACCATGGTTGAATTTGGTAAGGGTTTGGGGCAGTTTTTGGGGGGATTGGCGGGTTGGTTGTCGGGTATGGGTGCTGGTGCTGGGTCTCCGTTGCCGGGGTGGGGTGTGGTGCCGGGGTTAGGAACAGGGACGCAGGTGGTTACGGCGGGGTCGGTGTCGGTGGAGACGCAGGCGGGGGGGGGGGAGGAAGAGGTGCAGAGGTTGGATGATAGGGCTCGCGGTGAGGTGTACGTGTGCTTTGAGGGGCCGCTGGGGGCTCATTTAAAGCAGGAAGTGAGGGACAAGATCTGGAAGGGAGAGTATGTGGAGATATTCTCGCTGCTCCCATTGGAAAGGTTTAACCTGGATAGGGGTAAGAAGGATGAGGGGAAAAAGGAGGATGAGGATAAGCGTAGGCATCGATTGATTCCACGTACCTTTGCTAATTGGCTACAGGCGTTTGCCATATTAGCAAGTGTCATTGGGGAAAGGGCTCCGGAATGCTGTTCGACGCTGTTTTGCTACCAGGACGCTATTGGGGAGGCTTATAGGGTCTATGGTGGGGTGGGTTGGCTCCGGTACGACGAGCAGTTCCGACAGCGTAAGGCGGTGAGACCCGATATCCGGTGGGATCATAAGGATATTGGGTTGTGGTTGAGGGTGACGGCGCCTCCTAGGGCTGGGCAGTCCTTTCGTGGGGAGTCCGGGGGGTCATCCCCGGGGGCTTTGGCAGCGGCATCGGCAAAAGGGTTGTGCTTCCTTTTTAATGAAGGAAATTGCAGATTTGGGGCCAAGTGCAAATTTAAGCACGAGTGCACGGGGTGTGGGGGAGCCCATGGAGCTAACCGTTGCTTCAAAGGGGGAAGGAATAGGGGGGGTGATGGTGCTGGAAAAGGGACGGACGCCGGTGCGGGTGGAAGAGATGCAGATGTTCCTAGATAGATATCCGGATCGGGTTGCGGCTGGTTTGTTGGGGGATGGTTTTAGGTTTGGTTTTCGTATTCCATCGGTGGTTACGGCGGGGCCTACGGTTCATAAGAATCTTAGGTCCGCGCTTGTTCACGCGGGTGTAGTGGCGGAGAAGTTGAGGAAGGAGGTGGAGTTGGGGCGGATGGCGGGTCCATTCAAGGAGCCGCCGATTATGGGATTGAGGGTGTCCCCGCTAGGTGTGGTGCCAAAAAAGGAGCCGAACAAGTTTCGGCTCATTCATCATTTGTCTTATCCAAAAGGTGCGTCGGTCAATGATGGTATAGATCCTGAACTTTGTTCGGTGGTATATACCTCCTTTGACGCGGCTGTAAGATAGGTGAGGCGGTTGGGGCAGGGGACGTTGATGGCTAAGGTGGATGTGGAGGCAGCTTTTCGTTTGCTTCCGGTACACGTGGAGAGCATGGGTTTGTTGGGTTGTTTTTGGGATGGGGATTATTTTGTGGATAGGTGCTTGCCGATGGGGTGCTCTCTTTCGTGTGCATATTTTGAGACCTTTAGCTCATTTTTGGAATGGGTGGTGGTGGAGGTTTCTGGTTGTTCATCCGTTATCCATTATTTAGACGATTTTTTGTGTTTAGGGCCGGCGAATTCGCGGGTCTGTTCTTTGTTGCTGCACACGGTGCAGTCGGTTTTTGCGCGGTTTGGGGTACCGTTGGCGCGGGAGAAGACGCTGGGGCCGGTGACAGAGTTGTGTTTTTTGGGGATTGTTATAGATACTGAGCGGATGGAGTGTAGGCTTCCACAGGATAAGTTGGTGGATTTGTGTCTGGAGATTGGTAGGGCCTTGGTCAGGGAGAAGATTAGGTTGAGGGATTTGCAGTCATTGTTGGGTAAATTAAATTTTGCTTGTCAGATTATGCCAATGGGTAGAATTTTTTGTAGACGATTGGCCGCGGCTACGGCGGGGGTGTTAGCGCCGTATCATTTTGTTAGGTTACGTAAGGAGTTAAAAGGGGATTTGAGGGTGTGGGCGGAGTTTTTGGGTCAGTACAATGGCAGGTCTTTAATGATGGCGGAGTTGTGTGATAGTGTGGAGTTTGAGTTATATACTGATGCGTCGGGTGGAGTGGGTTTTTGGGGCTTATTGCCAGGGACAATGGTGTGCGGGCGTATGGCCGGATTCGTGGGTAAGTCGTGGGTGGGTGAGGAACATGGCTTTGTTGGAACTTTTTCCTATTGTGATGGCGGTGGTGTTGTGGGGTGAGAAATTTGAAAACAGGAAGGTGCGTTTTCATTGTGACAATTTGGGGGTGGTTCAGGCTATCAACAGTTTGTCCGCATCTTCTCCGCCGGTGGTTAGGCTGTTACAGTTTCTGGTATTGCGATGTTTGTCGATTAATATGTGGTTGGTGGCAGAACATGTGGCCGGAGAGTCTAATTCGGTGGCGGATTCTCTTTCTCGTTTACAGTGGGAGCGGTTCCGGCTTCTTGCGCCAGAAGCGGAGGTGGAGGGTCTGGAGTGTCCGCCGTGGCTGTGGGGGATCCTGGAGGAGAAGTGATGGGGATGTTGAGGGATTCATTGAGCCCGGGTACTTGGAGGGAGTACGGTAAGGCGTGGACGACCTGGGAAACTTGGAACGGATCCTGGGGGGCTGGTGTTGTGGATGGTGATGTGAGGTTGTTGATGTTGCTAGGACAGTTGAAGAGCGAGGGGTGGTCGTGTCAAAGGTGAGTCATTTGATTGCGGGTGTAGCATTTGGTTTTAAGTTGCGGGGGTTGCCGGATTTGACTAAGGGTTTTTTTGTTAGGCAGGTTTTGAAGGGGTGGCGTAGGGGGGCAGGCAGGGTGCCGGACTATCGGAGGCCGGTGTCTTTTGAGTTGCTGGTGCAAATGGGTGATAAGTTGAGTTGTGTTTGTAGCTCAGGATGGGAGTTAGTGCTGTTTAGGGCTGCATTTGCTTTGGCGTTTTTCGGTGCTTTTCGCTTGGGGGAGTTGGTGTGTGATAGTGTTAGTAGAGCGGGGGGACTTAGGAGTGAGGATGTTGAGTTGGCGGGTGATAGGGTGTATGTCCGGATTCGGAGGTCGAAGACTGATCAGGAGGGCAGGGGGCAGCGTTTTACGTAGTTTCCGGTACCTGGGTGTAGTATGTGTCCGGTGCGGTGTGCAGGGTCTTATGGGGCGGGGCTACAGCGTAATGAGGTTCCTTTTCTTAGGCATGAGGATGGTTCCTTTTTGTTTAGGTTTCAGTTCCTGGCGGTTTTTAAAAAATGTTTAAAGTTCTTGGGTGTGCCGGTCAAGGATTATTCTGGTCATTCGTTCAGAATTGGTGCGGCAACTGAGGCAGCCAGGTGGGGCGCCAGTGAGGAGGTTATTAGGAAGATTGGGCGTTGGGAGTCGGTGCGTTTTAAATCATATGTGCGGCCTGCATTATTGTAGATGTACGGTGGGTGGTAGGTGGGTCTTAATTTGTTCTTTTTGTGTTCACAGGTCAGACGGTGGCGGCTTTGGTGTGGATTCTGGGGCACTCCTATGTGTTCTAGGGTGAGATCAGAGCAGATGTGAGGCCGAATGGGCGACAGTTGGGTATTAGTCCGGAGTGTGCTACGGTCAGGTGGTTAGGTGTGAGAGGTATGTTGTGGGGTGGAGTGTTGCGGGAGGTGCATCATTTCGTGCGGTTGGATCGTTCTCCAGATGTGTTAGTTTTGCATGTGGGGGGGAATGATTTGGGCAAGCGTCCTTTTAGGGAATTGGTTCGTGACATCAAGTTTGACTTGCTCAGGATCTGGGCGTTGTTTCCAGGGATGATCACAGTTTGGTCTGACATTGTGCCGCGGAAGGCGTGGAGGGGTGCGAGGTCAGTGGAGAGCCTTAATAAGGCTCGGATTAAGGTAAATAGAGCAGTGGGCCGGTTTATGGCAAGGAATGGCGGTGTGGTGGTGCGGCATGAGGTGTTGGAGAAGGGGGAGGGTGCATTTTGGAGAGCAGATGGAGTGCACCTGAATGCGGTGGGTACGGATTTGTGGGCTCTGGGGCTCCAGAGTGGGGTTGAAATTGCTTTGCGTGTGTGGAGGGACGCGCAGGGTTGAGGTGGTCAAGCTGCGCGTTCTTGGAGGCGGGGGAGGTCCTTGAAGTGGAGGAATATGGTGGTACCTGAGGATGGGAGGGCCCCGCGGGAGGGGCTGGACTCTCATTGAGGAGCTGGTAGGAACTAATTACGCGTCCATCAGTTGCTGCCTCCGAGCTGGGTTCAACGGCTGGGGGCAAGATGGAGACGCAGGTGTTCCAGCGTTTATGGAGTTATTGGGGCTTCTAGGACCTCCCTCGTCAGTGGTTAACTTATGTTATATATGTTTGTATTTATTTCAATAAACGGCTGCTGTGGCCGATTAAATCCAAGCAGTGGTGTGGTGTGTTTATTTCCTGGGTTAGGGTGTGGGGTTGGGTGTAAGATGATTGTGGAGTTAGGGGGACTGAACAAATAGCCAATGCCCTCTTCATGTAACTAAACGCATAGTCAGGCCTCATGCACACGACCGTTGGGCGGCTGTGGCCGTATCGCGTCCCGCAAACGGCGGGTCAGCGATCCACGGGCGCCGGCCGTGCGCACCACGCATCACGGATGCGGACCCATTCACTTGCATGGATCTGCAATTCCGGAGCTGCGGAACGGAGTCACGGAACACCGGAAGCACTACGGAGTGCTTCCGTGGTGTTTCTTTCCGTTGTTCTGCACCGCAAATAAATAGGACATGTCCTATTTTTTTGCGGTGCGGACAGACCACGAACTCATTCAAGTTGAATGGGTCCGGCCCGCTGCACGGATGTTGCCCGTGCATTGGGGACCGCAATTGCGGTCCCCAATGCACGGAACGGCCGCACGACGGCCGTGTGGATAAGGCCTCATCGTGTGACTGTTTTCACGTTTCTGCAAGATCAGTTCACATCTCAAGATCTTTGCCGCCTGTCAGTGACTGGAAACATTCTTTGCTTATGTCCAGATGCCAAAATCCTGTACGTGCCTAATACTTCTCACAGCTGATAGTTTGTTACAACGGCTTCCAGTCTCTGTGAGGAAAACACATCAGGAGCACAAATGTCTCTCCCCTGTCCTGATAGTTTGTTACAATGTATCAGCGCAGGTAAAAGGTACCAGGATATTTATCTCACAGAGGATTAGCAGGATTGGATGCAATTGTATCGACCGTCTGCTGTGAGAAGTAGGGGTCTGTAGGAGTTTTCAGCCCCTGGTTATAAACAGCAGTTTTCCCATTCGCTGACAGCAAACAGGGGTCTTGAAAAGATGAGCTGAAAATCATAATATATGGAAAGTTGCAGAACTTTTCATTACTTTAAATACCTGCAATGGTTACATACGTGTTACATATGCTGTATGTCGGTTCTATATTTACTGTGCAGGCTTGGGGTCGACAGCTGTGCTCGTCTGGCCGCAGCCCTTCACGAGAGGTAGCGCACAGCTCAAGGGTCGTCTTTTTTTTATTAGCTGAAATATGAAAAGTTAAAATAAACTTTCTCCCACATCCAGCCTGTTGGCAGCGCCCCAGCCTCATTTCCTGCAGCCAGTGAGGGAGGGTTTATACGACTTGGCATCGGGAAGCGTTTATATACCACCGACGTAAGAGAAAAAAAAACTAAACACGAAACCTACTGGAAAAACATTGTGCAGTCCGGACCGTGGCCTGTGGGTGGCGCTGTGTTAGTGCAATGGTGATGGTGAAAGTAGCCTCAGCTATGTGTACAATGTCCATGGATGATAAACATGGCGTATGTGCATCGTGGATGCATCGCGTGCAACGCATACGCGCAGCACGTTGGATAAATATAGTGTACACACACCGTGGAGGATAAACATGGCGTTGACGCAACACGTAGGATAAACATGGCTTTCGCACACCATGAATGATAAACATGGCTCAAGCGCATCGTGGATGATAAACATGGCGTACACGCACCGCGGAGGATAAACATGGCGTAGGCGCAACAAGGAGGAAAAACATGGCGTATGCACACTGTGGATGATAAATATGGCGTAGGCGCACCACGGAGGATAAACATGGCGTAGGCGCACCACGGAGGATAAACATGGCGTAGGCGCACCACGGAGGATAAACATGGCGTACACGCACCGCGGAGGATAAACATGGCGTAGGCGCAACAAGGAGGATAAACATGGCGTATGCACACTGTGGATGATAAATATGGCGTAGGCGCACCACGGAGGATAAACATGGTGTAGGCGCACCACAGAGGATAAACATGGCGTAGGCGCACCACGGAGGATAAACATGGCGTAGGCGCACCACGGAGGATAAACATGGCGTAGGCGCACCACGGAGGATAAACATGGCGTAGGCGCACCACTGAGGATAAACACGGCGTAGGCGCAGCATGGAGAAAAAACATGATGTATGTGCATCGCGGATGATAAACACGGCGTATGCACACTGTAGAGGATAAACATGGCGTTCACGTATTGCGGAGGATAAACATGGCATAGGCGCACCACTGAGGATAAACACGGCATAGGCGCAGCATAGAGAATAAACATGATGTATGTGCATCGCGGACGATAAACATGGCGTAGGCGCACTGTGGATGATATACTTGGCGTAAGGGTACTTTCACACTAGCGTTTTTGTTTTCCAGTATTGAGTTCCGTCACAGGAGTTCAATACAGAAAAAAAACTGATCAGTTTTATCCTAATGCATTCTGAATGGAGAGCATGCGCAGACCTTTAAATATGCAAAAAAATATATACCGGATCCATTTTTACGGATGACACCGGAGAGACGGATCCGGTATTTCAATGCATTTGTCAGACGGATCCGCATCCGGATCTGTCTGACAAATGCCATCAGTTTGCGTCCGGATTGCCGGCGATGGAACTGCCTGCCGGAATCCTCTGCCGCAAGTGTGAAAGTAACCTTAGCGCAGCGCGGAGGATAAACATGGCTTTCACTGGAGTCAATGGAGATTTATGAAACTGCCTGTGTTGCCCCTAGTAACCAATCACATCACAGCTTTCATTTCTTATCATGCTCTTGAAAAATGAAATCTGTGCAGTGATTGGTTGCTGCTGGCAACAGGCCCCCCCTCCCCCCCACCTCTTTTAGAAATGTCTGCCATCTGGAGCTGGTTACGAGCGGCCTTCGTGTCTAGAGGCTCGCAGATGTTTAGAGGAATATGGAGAAAGCTCTCTGTGGGGCCAGATATTGTCGACCATGACTGGATCTCATTATAAGGAGGGAATTTGTACAGTATCCTGGGTGTCACGTGGGCGACACGTTGGTGTTTTGTATTATTTGCCTAGTGATGTGCTGTTCAGGAGTCTGGGAAAGCTGGGTGACCGGACCTGAGGGAGGGAGCTGTGGTTGCGGCCATGAGGGTTGTCACTGGATGATAGGAGTGCTGGGGCAGGTCCAGGATGTTCTGGTTTGTGTAAGGCTGCGTTCACACGGGCGAGATTTCCGCGCGGGTGCAATGCGGTAGGTGAACGCATTGCACCCGCACTGAATCTGGACCCATTCATTTCAATGGGGCTGTGCACATGAGCGATGATTTTCACGCATCACTTATGCGTTGCGTGAAAATCGCAGCAAGCTCTATATTCTGCGTTTTTCACGCAACGCAGGCCCCATAGAAGTGAATGGGGTTGCGTGAAAATCGCTTGCATCCGCAAGCAAGTGCGGATGCGGTGCGATTTTCACGCACGGTTGCTAGGTGACAGTCTATAAACTGTATTATTTTCCCTTATAACATGGTTATAAGGGAAAATAATAGCATTCTGAATACAGAATGCTTAGTAGGTGATCAGTTGAGGGTTAAAAAAAATTAAAAAAATTAACTCACCTTCTCCGTTTGTTCGCGTAAGTCCCGGTCTCTTCTTTACTTCTCAAAAGATGAACTATGGGCTAAAGGACCTTTGATGACGTAAGATCACATGCTCCAATCACATGGTCCATCACCGCCCCCCTCCCTCCCCTGTAGTTAACTCTTTGTTGTCCTGTGCGGCCGGCCCCCCTCCCTCCCCAGTAGTTAACACGTTGGTGGCCAGTGGGCCCCCCCTCCCTCCCCTGTAGTTAACACATTGGTGGCCAGTGCGGCCGGCCCCCCCCCTCCCTCCCCTGTAGTTAACTCGTTGGTGGCCAGTGGGCCCCCCCTCCCTCCCCTGTAGTTAACTCGTTGGTGGCCAGTGCGGCCGGCCCCCCTCCCTCCCCTGTAGTTAACTCGTTGGTAGGCCAGTGGGCCCCCCGCCCTCCCCTGTAGTTAACTCGTTGGTGGCCAGTGCGGCCGGCCCCCCTCCCTCCCCTGTAGTTAACTCGTTGGTGGCCAGTGGGCCCCCCCTCCCTCCCCTGTAGTTAACTCGTTGGTGGCCAGTGGGCCCTCTCCCCTCCTAATTAAAATCTCCCCCACTATCATTGGTGGCAGCGGAGAGTACCGATCGGAGTCCCAGTTTAATCGCTGGGGCTCCGATCGGTAACCATGGCAACCAGGATGCTACTGCAGTCCCGGTTGCCATGGTTACTTAGCAATTTGTAGAAGCATTATACTTACCTGCGAGCTGCGATGTCTGCGTCCGGCCGGGAGCTCCTCCTACTGGTAAGTGACAGGTCTGTGCGGCCAATTGCTTAATGACCTGTCACTTACCAGTAGGAGGAGCTCCCGGCCGGGGAGATTTTAATTAGGAGGGGGAGGGAGGGGAGAGGGCCCACTGGCCACCAACGAGTTAACTACAGGGGAGGGAGGGGGGCCCACTGGCCACCAACGAGTTAACTACAGGGGAGGGAGGGGGGCCGGCCGCACTGGCCACCAACGAGTTAACTACAGGGGAGGGCGGGGGGCCCACTGGCCTACCAACGAGTTAACTACAGGGGAGGGAGGGGGGCCGGCCGCACTGGCCACCAACGAGTTAACTACAGGGGAGGGAGGGGGGGCCCACTGGCCACCAACGTGTTAACTACTGGGGAGGGAGGGGGGCCGGCCGCACAGGACAACAAAGAGTTAACTACAGGGGAGGGAGGGGGGCCCACTGGCCACCAATGAGTTAACTACAGGGGAAGGAGGGGGGGGGGCGGCCGCACTGGCCACCAATGTGTTAACTACAGGGGGGGGCTTCCCCCTGCTGCCTGGCAGCACCTGCCAGGCAGCAGGGGGCAGTCATGTACACAGTTCTTTTAGTATATTCTAACCTGAAGCGTCCCCATCACCATGGGAACGCCTCTGTGTTAGAATATACTGTCGGATCTGAGTTTTCACGAAGTGAAAACTCAGTTCTGAAAAAGCTTTTATGCAGACGGATCTTCGGATCCGTCTGTTTTAAAGTAACCTACGGCCACGGATCACGGACACGGATGCCAATCTTGTGTGCATCCGTGTTCTTTCACGGACCCATTGACTTGAATGGGTCCGTGAACCGTTGTCCGTCAAAAAAATAGGACAGGTCATATTTTTTTGACGGACAGGATACACGGATCACGGTCTCGGCTGCAAAACGGTGCATTTTCCGATTTTTCCACGAACCCATTGAACGTCAATGGGTCCGCGAAAAAAAATGGAAAACGGCAAAACGGCCACGGATGCACACAATGGTCGTGTGCATGAGGCCTAAGATACAGCAGCTCAGAAGACTGTATCACACATGATAGGATTAGATACAGAAGCTTAGAAGACAGTATCACGCATGAAAGCCTTAGATACGCTCGGTCCAGAGACAGTCTATGATCATTCTTTTTCTTCCCGCTGAGAAGGTTTATCTTTGGAGATCTCAGTTGATTGTAGTTTACGTCCAAATAATTGGCGTCTGTGTCCAGTGCAGCCGTCTGGTCCTTGTTCGTCTCTGGAATTACGCAACTATTATAAGTCTATAAAACTGTGGACAAGAAGCATTTTACGGAATGTGACATCACAATAAACCAGGGCTGTAGTTTATGAGCCGCAAGCCCCCACTTTCCAATGCACACTGCAGATCATGGCGCCATCTGGTGGCTGTATGGCAGTATTACAGTTTGGGCCATATTACAAGCAGTCATTTTTCACCCCCAAAAAAATCAGGGATGGGGTTCACATTTTTACACCAGGTTTTAAGCAGTGATTGGGTTTTTCAAAGCATACCGCTGAAATGTACTGTAAACCTAGTCCTAAAGTTACTCCACTGATACTGTGCCATCCCCAATACAGTACTCAGCCCCCTACAGCGGGTTCCACCAGTGCCCTTATAGAATGCTTTATTAATACCGCTGTACACCTGAGTGCATTTCTACAGTGCTTGATTAACCACTTCAGACATTCTCCTCCCTGCCATCCTGTTGGTCAATACTACTACAGCAGTACCAGCTTTTGCTGTATTACTACATTTAAAACCTTGTAAAACCTTTTACAATTTTTTTATTTTTTATTAAAAATTCACTGTGTCTTCATACTGGTGCCATTTTGTGGTGCATACAACTTTTTGATAATTTTTTAATGTATTTTTGGGTAGGCCAGGCAGCCAAAAAACTGCTATTCTGTCAATTGTCCATTTTTTTTTTAATAGTGTTTATAGTGATACCAGTTATGTTTATTTATTTGATAAATGGGAAAATACTTTTATTTAAATTTTTAATATTTTTTTTAAATTGTAAACATTTTTATTTTTATTTCCTAAGGTGACTTGAACTTGTGATCGCCTGTATATACTACAATACTTCTGTAATACCGTTCTGTACATATTGGTAACGGTATCTGAGGGCCACGTGGTTGGGATCACAGATATCTCTGAGTTTGGTCACTGCAGATGGCAATCAGCTGTGTAAGGCCTCATGCACACGAGCGTATCCGCTTTGTGGTCCGAAAAGCGCAGATCCGTAAAATATGGATGGATTTTTTGCAGACCTGTTGACTTTGATGGGTCCGTGGTCTGCATTTTGCAAGTATAGGACATGTTCTATCCCTTTGCGTAATGGACACAAAGATGCAGAAAGCACATGTATCATCCGTCTGCTTTCCGTGTCCGTATGTGAGTTCCATGGACCTATTAAAATCAATGTGTCTACAAATAAAATGCGCAAAGCACACGGATCGCATACGTATTTTGTGGATACGCGATTTGGGAACTGCAAAACTGATACACTGCTAACTGCCATGTACGTGTAACACCCCAGAGGTGCATTACCATCTTTTACACCTCTTCACTATCTCTTATGGTTAACCTCATGTCATCATGTGTATTTATTCCAGGTTCAAACACTGTGCATTTCCTATTTTGCAACTGTTGTGTGTAAATGTAATGTGCCTGGTTCACCAGCAGGTGGCAGCAAGCTTGGCTGAGCTGTTTTGTCTGGAATGGAGCCTTTCTTTCCATTCTAGCCCTCTCTAGAGAGGGAGGCGTTTTAGTTAGTGAAGGTCAGTCTAACCTACCCCTTCTAGCGGAGAGGTTGTGTTGAGAGCCGGGCCCTGCCAAGGCCAGCAGATCACCATCAGCTCTGCTGTATCAAGAGGCCCAAGCTACAATCCTCAGGAGCCAGGAGGAAAAGTTCCCTGGATAAGGATAAAGATAAAGCTAAAGACAGAGTCAAACTACAGAAAGGAAAGGATTCCTATTTAAGCCGGTTAACACAGCAGAGCCAGAGAGCAACAGATGTAGCAGTGCAGAGTGTGTTTGCCTGCCAGAATTTATGCCAAAGCCTGCTGGTAACCAAGACAAAGTCTGTAAATCGTTTGGAAGAAAGTTTATGCAAAGTAAAGCTGCTGTTCAACGTTATACAAAGTCTGGACTCCATTTATTTCATCCTCCCCTGCTTTAACTATCCCTTTTTCTGCAGCGGATGACCACGTCTGGGGTTCCAGTGTATCCAGGTAGGAGTACCGTGACAAGTGCAAAACCATTCAGGGACAATATAGGCCACTCTACACCACTCTGGAATTCATACACTGGGTACCACTACCTACCATATCACTAAAAGGGGCCCTGTGCCCTTGTTGCATCATTGCAACTGGCGTCACGACAAAACCATGGACATTATTTTCCCTCTTAAAGGGACCCTTATGGCTGCGCTCTACCCCCCGCTGTATATGGATCATGATCAGCTCGTGAGCCCACTCTATACACTCCACTTGTGATGTACGTATATGTCAAGGTGCCCAGGGGGTAAAGCCAGTGAATTTCCTGGTGAAATTCTCTACCAGTCTGATGTATCACACTCCTACCATCCCATTAAAAAAACTGGAGTTGGCTGGAGTGACATGGCAGATTTCTTCCTTCATCACTGTGTGCATTATCCCATTATTGTGACATCACAGTGTGCATTATCCTCTATTGCGACACCACTGTGTGCATTATCTCACTATAGCTTTCATAGTGGAGTGGGACTTTAGTCCAAGTTTGGTGGGTGCAAGTCAGGACTTGAAATGGTGCAGTGGCCAAAGTGTTGTGTTAGGAGTGTCATTAACCAAACAAAAGTCTCTCTTTATTGTGTACAAAATAGGAGTTGTAGTACATTCAGCAAATATCTGTACACAGTGCAAATTCTTCCTTGATGTCCAAGCATGAGCTGAGCAAGTCTGGGTCCTCTTTCTCCTGCTAAAGTCCTTGTGGCTGGGATCTCTGGCTAACAACTGCAATCTGGCCACTGTGGCTGTAGTATCCAATAAACTGAGGTGTAGAGGATGTCTTAACAAGTTACCCCTCTGCGGCAGCATGGTCTGCAACACTTTATGCTAGGTTACCTTGCTGACTCTCATGCTGCAGCCACGCAAATCCTTCTTCAGATCTTCCTTTCTTTCATCCCATGGAGCTCGTGGAGGTACCAAAGGCTCCTGGACTTGAAGCAGAAGTCTGGGGGGTGGGCTGGGGAGAGGAGTATGTGGAGATTGGTCCCTACCTTGTCTCTACAGCCAGACTAACTACCAAACTCTGGAACAAGGGGGTGGGACCAGCCCACACCCTAAACTCAAGAGTTACTGCACAGGAACTCACAAAATCATCTATTTCTTTAAGGAGTCTTTTTTTAATTAAAATTATTCATGAGATTTCCACAGGAGTCAATAGAACATCTATGTACATGATATTATAATACACAAGGTGGACAAAGCGAAGGAAATCCCATCATTCTCTGTACATTACAAAAACATTGCTGAAGGCTACATGAAATCAGTAACAAACTAAAAAGTTGCAGAACATTTCTTTATGATTAAAGGGGTCTTCCGGGACTTTAATATTAAAGGCATATCCTTAGGCCAGGCCATCAGTATCAGATTAGCGGGGGGCTGACTTCAGCTGATTGAAGGGGCCGGCAGTGGCCATGCCTGGTGTTGTAGCTCATTGCTGCTCAGTCCCATTCAAATAAGCTGCAGTACCAGGCGTGGCCACTACCAAACCTACGGCCCACTTCAACCAGCCGATCAGTAGGGGTGTCAGGAGTCGGGCCCCCACCAATCTGATACCGATGGCCTGTTCTGAGGGGTCTCCATCAATATCAAAGTCTCTCTATGCCTTATTTACTAAAGACTGCACTGGCACTCATTAGGGGTACAAACAATTAGGGGATGTACAAAGAATCAAAATATTTCATAATTAATTAAATTGTAATTCATATTATAATTAGTTATGACATATGGTGAATGCCTAATATTAATAATAATCTTTAATTATTATATAGCGCCAACATACTCCGCAGCGCTGTACAATTAGGCTACCTGCCATATTCGCCAGGAGACATGTTATATTTACAAGGGGAACCATTCATTAAATAGCAAAGTTTGGGAGACAAATTTAAAGGGGAAATCCATCAAACACACATCCTGACATGTCATCAGGGAAGGTGAACTCAGACCCTTGCCGATTTGAAATCAATGGTGGTAGTGCAAGTTCAGGTGCTCTGTAGAGCTTTGTGGCCCCTTCGATTTTGGAATCGGCAAGGGTTACAATTTTCACGTCCTCACCAAGGGCATAATGATGTATTTCCCCTTTAAGTTGTGTCTTGAGTCTTGTCTAGGGCACTGAGGTTGATGTATCATCTGTGTTCAATAGGTTGTTCTGGTTCATTCTCATCTGCACCATCCATAGGCAGAGGTTGTGCGTCAGGCGTCAATGCCAGAGATGTTCACCACATGACTCTTGGCCGCGGTCTCCTTCCTGCAAAAGGTTATTTCCATTAATACCAATTTAAAGTGCAGCTCTGGAGTATAATACAGGATGTAACTCAGGATCAGTCCAGAATATGTAATGTATGTACACAGTGACTGCACCAGCAGAATAGTGAGTGCAGCTCTGAAGTATAATACAGGATGTAACTCAGGATCAGTACAGGAGAAGTAATGTAATGTATGTACACAGTGACTGCACCAGCAGAATAGTGAGTGCAGCTCTGGAGTATAATACAGGATGAAACTCAGGATCAGTCCAGAATATGTAATGTATGTACACAGTGACTGCACCAGCAGAATAGTGAGTGCAGCTCTGGAGTATAATACAGGATGTAATTCAGGATCAGTACGGGATAAGTAATGTAATGTATGTACACAGTGACTGCACCAGCAGAATAGTGAGTGCAGCTCTGGAGTATAATACAAGATGTAACTCAGGATCAGTACAGGATAAGTAATGTAATGTCTGTACACAGTGACTGCACCAGCAGAATAGTGAGTGCAGCTCTGGAGTATAATACAGGATGTAACTCAGGATCAGTACAGGATAAGTAATGTAATGTCTGTACACAGTGACTGCACCAGCAGAATAGTGAGTGCAGCTCTGGAGTATAATACAGGAGGTAACTCAGGATCAGTACAGGATAAGTAATGTATGTACACAGTGACTCCACCAGCAGAATAGTGAGTGCAGCTCTGGAGTATAATACAGGAGGTAACTCAGGATCAGTACAGGATAAGTAATGTATGTACACAGTGACTGCACCAGCAGAATAGTGAGTGCAGCTCTGGAGTATAATACAGGCTATAACTCAGGATCAGTACAGGATAAGTAATGTATGTATACAGTGACTGCACCAGCAGAATAGTGAGTGCAGCTCTGAAGTATAATACAGGATGTAACTCAGGATCAGTACAGGATAAGTAATGTATGTACACAGTGACTGCACCAGCAGAATAGTGAGTGCAGCTCTGGGGTATAATACAGGATGTAACTCAGGATCAGTACAGGATAAGTAATGTATGTATACAGTGACTGCACCAGCAGAATAGTGAGTGCAGCTCTGAAGTATAATACAGGATGTAACTCAGGATCAGTACAGGATAAGTAATGTAACGTACACAGTGACTGCACCAGCAGAATAGTGAGTGCAGCTCTGGAGTATAATACAGGATGTAACTCTGAATCAGTACAGGAGAAGTAATGTATGTACACAGTGACTGCTCCAGCAGAATAGTGAGTGCAGCTCTGAAGTATAATACAGGATGTAACTCTGAATCAGTACAGGATAAGTAATGTAATGTATGTACACAGTGACTGCACCAGCAGAATAGTGAGTGCAGCTCTGGAGTATAATACAGGATGTAACTCTGAATCAGTACAGGATAAGTAATGTCTGTACACAGTGACTCCACCAACAGAATAGTGAGTGCAGCTCTGGAGTATAATACAGGATGTAACTCAGGATCAGTATAGGATAAGTAATGTATGTACACAGTGACTGCACCAGCAGAATAGTGAGTGCAGCTCTGAAGTATAATACAGGATGTAACTCAGGATCAGTACAGGATAATTAATGTAATGTATGTACACAGTGACTCCACCAGCAGAATAGTGAGTGCAGCTCTGGAGTATAATACAGGATGTAACTCAGGATCAGTACAGGATATGTAATGTAATGTATGTACACAGTGACTCCACCAGCAGAATAGTGAGTGCAGCTCTGGAGTATAATACAGGATGTAACTCAGGATCAGTACAGGATAAGTAATGTAATGTATGTACACAGTGACTCCACCAGCAGAATAGTGAGTGCAGCTCTAGAGTATAATACAGGATGTAACTCTGAATCAGTACAGGATAAGTAATGTAATGTGTGTACATAGTGACTCCACCAGCAGAATAGTGAGTGCAGCTCTGGAGTATAATACAGGATGTAATTCAGGATCAGTACGGGATAAGTAATGTAATGTATGTACACAGTGACTGCACCAGCAGAATAGTGAGTGCAGCTCTGGAGTATAATACAAGATGTAACTCAGGATCAGTACAGGATAAGTAATGTAATGTCTGTACACAGTGACTGCACCAGCAGAATAGTGAGTGCAGCTCTGGAGTATAATACAGGATGTAACTCAGGATCAGTACAGGATAAGTAATGTAATGTCTGTACACAGTGACTGCACCAGCAGAATAGTGAGTGCAGCTCTGGAGTATAATACAGGAGGTAACTCAGGATCAGTACAGGATAAGTAATGTATGTACACAGTGACTCCACCAGCAGAATAGTGAGTGCAGCTCTGGAGTATAATACAGGAGGTAACTCAGGATCAGTACAGGATAAGTAATGTATGTACACAGTGACTGCACCAGCAGAATAGTGAGTGCAGCTCTGGAGTATAATACAGGATGTAACTCAGGATCAGTACAGGATATGTAATGTAATGTATGTACACAGTGACTCCACCAGCAGAATAGTGAGTGCAGCTCTGGAGTATAATACAGGATGTAACTCAGGATCAGTACAGGATAAGTAATGTAATGTATGTGCACAGTGACTCCACCAGCAGAATAGTGAGTGCAGCTCTGGAGTATAATACAGGATGTAACTCTGAATCAGTACAGGATAAGTAATGTAATGTGTGTACATAGTGACTCCACCAGCAGAATAGTGAGTGCAGCTCTGGAGTATAATACAGGATGTAATTCAGGATCAGTACGGGATAAGTAATGTAATGTATGTACACAGTGACTGCACCAGCAGAATAGTGAGTGCAGCTCTGGAGTATAATACAGGATGTAACTCAGGATCAGTACAGGATAAGTAATGTAATGTCTGTACACAGTGACTGCACCAGCAGAATAGTGAGTGCAGCTCTGGAGTATAATACAGGAGGTAACTCAGGATCAGTACAGGATAAGTAATGTATGTACACAGTGACTGCACCAGCAGAATAGTGAGTGCAGCTCTGGAGTATAATACAGGATGTAACTCAGGATCAGTATAGGATCAGCCACTCACTTTAAGTCAGTGTCCTCCAGCTTGACTCGTGGGGCCGATTGCCCCAGTACATGCCTGGCGACGTACATGAGGAAACCTCGGCGCCTGGTTCTATAGCAAGTCAGATCCACAGCCAGAAGAGTCACCAATAAGACCAGGAGAATAATTCCAGCGACCACCCCGGCTCCTACACCCTGCGGTACATCTGTGGAAGCATTGAATGTTCAGTGGAGAGTCCTTGGAGCAAAGTCACATCAAATGCTGCCAAAAATGACTTCACCCCATTGTCCATGCAGTATCTTACCTCTGTAAATCGGATTTTTACTATTTATTAAAAAACAATACATTGTTCCCTGTTATCAGCCATTTCAAGTTTGGGGAGAGATTATCTGTATACATGACAGGGAGTGCAGAACTCCCCCTTGCCCCCCACAATCACATATCTCCAGGGAAGAGACCACCCAGAAACAGTTACATCCGTATGTATGGCCGATATCAGCCACTCCTCTAATAAGCAGCAGACTCTGAGGGCACTGGCCCTTTAAAGATATATAATAGTAACCTCTAAAGAGAAAGCTCCTGCTCCATTGGTCCAAACCCTCTGCTCGGCATTTTACCTACCTATGACTTGTAGGAACAATGTTGTGTTGTGCTCTCCATAGCTGTTCGCAGCATGACACGTGTACTCTCCTGCATCAGACTTGTCCAGCTCTGTGATTGACAGCTCCAGACCATTGGAGCTCAGAACAAACTTCTGCCCATCGAGAGGAACCTTCTCATCACCCCTGTGCACAAGCAAGCCCCAAATCAGTACCAAAACATGTAACCAGAGGACAAATCCACCATGTATCTAAGCCTGTCGTCTGTGATACTGTCTGACGAGCCCTGTTTCTAAGCCTATCATGTGTGATACTATCTGTTTAGTGTATCTAAGCCTATCATGTGTGATACTATCTGTTTAGTGTATCTAAGCCTATCATGTGTGATACTATCTGTTTAGTGTATCTAAGCCTATCATGTGTGATACTATCTGTTTAGTGTATCTAAGCCTATCATGTGTGATACTATCTGTTTAGTGTATCTAAGCCTATCACATGTGATACTGTCTGCTCAGCCACTGTATGTACGCCTATCCCTTGGTGATACTGTCTCCTAAGCTGCTGTATCTAATCCAATCATGTGTGATACTTTCTACAGAATTGATGCCTATGAAAGATGGTATTGTCCACTGAGCTGCTGTATCTAAGCCTCTCCTGTGTGGTACTATGCTGACATGGTGTATCTAAGCCTATAAAGTATGATGCTACTATCTGTTGTGGTATTGTATCTAAAACTGTTATGTGTGCTACTGTATGTTGAGCCAGTGTATCTCAGCCTATCACATGTGATACTTTCTGCTCAGCAATTGTATCTAAGCCTATCATTTGCTGATACTGTCTTCTGAGCTGCTGTTTCTAAGGTAATCCTGTGTGATGCTGCCAGTACTACAACCCCCATCATTTCTTTATAGATGTCCGTCACTCACTTTTTCCATGTGATCTGAGGTTCGGGGTGTCCAGTCACAAAGCAGGTGAAGGACGTGTTGGATTTGGAGGTGATGTTGGGGTTTGTGTTGTTGAAGCGAACGATCGGGGCAGCTGAAAGAAAGGATAGGATGAGGCTTATTATATTCTGTAATGTTCACTGGGGCAAACGGGCACATCGCCACCGGATACTGTTATATGGGATCCCATCGCCACCGGATATTCCAACATGGGGGTCCATCACCACCTGATACTGTTATACTGGATCCCATCACCACCTGATACTGTTATACTGGATCCCATCACCACCTGATACTGTTTTACTGGATCCCATCACCACCTGATACTGTTATACAGGATCCCATCACCACCTGATACTGTTATACAGGATCCCATCACCACCTGATACTGTTATACTGGATCCCATCACCACCTGATACTGTTATACTGGATCCCATCACCACCTGATACTGTTATACAGGATCCCATCACCACCTGATACTGTTATACTGGATCCCATCACCACCTGATACTGTTATACTGGATCCCATCACCACCTGATACTGTTATACAGGATCCCATCACCACCTGATACTGTTATACTGGATCCCATCACCACCTGATACTGTTATACAGGATCCCATCACCACCATATACTGTTATACTGGATCCCATCACCACCTGATACTGTTATACTGGATCCCATCACCACCTGATACTGTTATACAGGATCCCATCACCACCATATACTGTTATACTGGATCCCATCACCACCTGATACTGTTATACTGGATCCCATCACCACCTGATACTGTTATACTGGATCCCATCACCACCTGATACTGTTATACAGGATCCCATCACCACCATATACTGTTATACTGGATCCCATCACCACCTGATACTGTTATACAGGATCCCATCACCACCATATACTGTTATACTGGATCCCATCACCACCTGATATTTCTACATGGGGGTCCATCACCACCTGATACTGTTATACTGGATCCCATCACCACCATATACTGTTATACTGGATCCCATCACCACCTGATACTGTTATACTGGATCCCATCACCACCTGATACTGTTATACAGGATCCCATCACCACCATATACTGTTATACTGGATCCCATCACCACCTGATATTTCTACATGGGGGTCCATCACCACCTGATACTGTTATACTGGATCCCATCACCACCATATACTGTTATACTGGATCCCATCACCACCTGATACTGTTATACTGGATCCCATCACCACCTGATATTTCTACATGGGGGTCCATCACCACCTGATACTGTTATACTGGATCCCATCACCACCATATACTGTTATACTGGATCCCATCACCACCTGATACTGTTATACTGGATCCCATCACCACCTGATACTGTTATACAGGATCCCATCACCACCATATACTGTTATACTGGATCCCATCACCACCTGATACTGTTATACAGGATCCCATCACCACCATATACTGTTATACTGGATCCCATCACCACCTGATATTTCTACATGGGGGTCCATCACCACCTGATACTGTTATACTGGATCCCATCACCACCATATACTGTTATACTGGATCCCATCACCACCTGATACTGTTATACTGGATCCCATCACCACCTGATACTGTTATACTGGATCCCATCACCACCTGATACTGTTATACTGGATCCCATCACCACCTGATACTGTTATACTGGATCCCATCACCACCTGATACTGTTATACAGGATCCCATCACCACCATATACTGTTATACTGGATCCCATCACCACCTGATACTGTTATACAGGATCCCATCACCACCATATACTGTTATACTGGATCCCATCACCACCTGCTATTTCTACATGGGGGTCCATCACCACCTGATACTGTTATACAGGATCCCATCACCACCATATACTGTTATACTGGATCCCATCACCACCTGATACTGTTATACTGGATCCCATCACCACCTGATACTGTTATACAGGATCCCATCACCACCATATACTGTTATACTGGATCCCATCACCACCTGATACTGTTATACAGGATCCCATCACCACCATATACTGTTATACTGGATCCCATCACCACCTGATACTGTTATACTGGATCCCATCACCACCTGATACTGTTATACAGGATCCCATCACCACCATATACTGTTATACTGGATCCCATCACCACCTGATACTGTTATACTGGATCCCATCACCACCTGATACTGTTATACAGGATCCCATCACCACCATATACTGTTATACTGGATCCCATCACCACCTGCTATTTCTACATGGGGGTCCATCACCACCTGATACTGTTATACTGGATCCCATCACCACCATATACTGTTATACTGGATCCCATCACCACCTGATACTGTTATACTGGATCCCATCACCACCTGATACTGTTATACTGGATCCCATCACCACCTGATACTGTTATACAGGATCCCATCACCACCATATACTGTTATACTGGATCCCATCACCACCTGATACTGTTATACAGGATCCCATCACCACCATATACTGTTATACTGGATCCCATCACCACCTGATATTTCTACATGGGGGTCCATCACCACCTGATACTGTTATACTGGATCCCATCACCACCATATACTGTTATACTGGATCCCATCACCACCTGATACTGTTATACTGGATCCCATCACCACCTGATACTGTTATACAGGATCCCATCACCACCATATACTGTTATACTGGATCCCATCACCACCTGATACTGTTATACAGGATCCCATCACCACCATATACTGTTATACAGGATCCCATCACCACCTGATACTGTTATACTGGATCCCATCACCACCATATACTGTTATACTGGATCCCATCACCACCTGATACTGTTATACTGGATCCCATCACCACCTGATACTGTTATACAGGATCCCATCACCACCTGATACTGTTATACTGGATCCCATCACCACCTGATACTGTTATACTGGATCCCATCACCACCTGATACTGTTATACAGGATCCCATCACCACCTGATACTGTTATACAGGATCCCATCACCACCTGATACTGTTATACAGGATCCCATCACCACCATATACTGTTATACTGGATCCCATCACCACCTGATACTGTTATACAGGATCCCATCACCACCATATACTGTTATACTGGATCCCATCACCACCTGATATTTCTACATGGGGGTCCATCACCACCTGATACTGTTATACTGGATCCCATCACCACCATATACTGTTATACTGGATCCCATCACCACCTGATACTGTTATACTGGATCCCATCACCACCTGATACTGTTATACAGGATCCCATCACCACCATATACTGTTATACTGGATCCCATCACCACCTGATACTGTTATACAGGATCCCATCACCACCATATACTGTTATACAGGATCCCATCACCACCTGATACTGTTATACTGGATCCCATCACCACCATATACTGTTATACTGGATCCCATCACCACCTGATACTGTTATACTGGATCCCATCACCACCTGATACTGTTATACAGGATCCCATCACCACCTGTTACTGTTATACAGGATCCCATCACCACCTGATACTGTTATACTGGATCCAATCACTGGATCCAATGTACATGATCATTGGTTTTCACGCATCACTTGTGCGTTGCGTGAAAATTTCAGCATGTTCTATATTCTGCGACCTTCATGCAACGCAGGCCCCAAAGAAGTGAATGGTGCTGGGTGAAAATCGCATCGCATCCGCACGCAAGTGCGGATGCAATGCATTTTTCACAGATGGTTGCTAAGAGATGTTGTTTGTAAACCTTCCGTTTTTTATCACGAGCGTGCAAAACGCATTAAAATCGCATCGCACCTGCACGGAAAAAACTGAACGCGATCGCATACTAAACTGAATGTTCTTGCTTGCAAAATCACGCATTTTTCACTGAACGCATCCGGACCTAATCCGCTCACGCTCGTCTGCAAGGGGCCTTACCCTGTGGAACTTGATTGTTCTTGGGAACCCCGGGAGAGAAGAAGACCCCACAGCTGTTTCGGTAATCTGTTCCTCACCTTTTTGGCCCCATATCAATGGCGCGTCTATATAAACACTGGTCGTAATAATATAGGATGACCTTAAAGGGACACTCCAAGCTAAGCTGATACATTATGTTATGCCAGTGGACGGCAGAGCATGAAATAGAGGTCTGCTTTCTGTCTATAAATCTCGGTATCACACTTCGCCCCCTTGTGTCTGCATCGGGGATAGCACAGTGTATTAGTTTAAACTGGAATGTTCCTTTAAGAAATACTATGTGAATTCTAACATTTGGCCTGGAGTCTGTTACAATGTTACTGTGCAGGGAACTCACCATTGACAGTGACAGACACATTCTTGTAGGCCATCTCGTTCCTTTCTCTGATGTACGCCATGCAGTAGTACATCCCAGCATCGGAAAGCTGGATCTTCTCTATGGTCAGAGTGCCATCAGCACTGGCAGAGAGGTGACCTGTAAGGGAAATCATAGGACCGGTGATGGGGCCATTCAAAAGGGCCAATGACCGTACAGGTTGCATGTATAGAAGTTTCCAGCACTGACCTGGGAGGGGAGTGATGGCAATTCCGTATCTGTACCAAGTGACCTGGGGGGGTGGGATACCCTCCACGTCACAGGGCAGCCTAACCATGGAGTCTGCAGTGAATTCTTTCCGTGTCGCCACGTCCTTCACAAATTTAGGTTTTTCTGCAGAAATTAAAGTCAAATTACAAACGTAGTTTGGTGGCAAATTACGTATGTTGAATTACCACATTCTGACCTCTAGGGGTCACTGCTGAGCATTGCTGCATAGCTATCTACACGATTATGGCACATGGTAGAGGGCAGTACAACTTACGGATAATCCTCAGTTTGATCTGTGCAGTTGAAGTCTCTCCAGACTCGGACTCGGCGTGGCACTGGATCACGCGCTCAGGCTCGAACTTGGACGCGGTCACATACAGGCTCTTCACACTTTCGTCAATGTTTTTTTGCTTGTAACGACCTTCCTCATCCTCAATTTCTTCGTCGTCCGAAGTCATCCATTTTATTGTGGCCTCAACGCTGGCTGTTGGAAAAGAAAAAAAATCAAATAATCATAAGATTTTGTATAAGTCTTTAAAAAAAACTATTGCATTTTAAGGCATCTCCACCGCCCCTGCACCTGTACCTGACATCACTGATATAATATAATTACATTGTGATCAGACATGAGATCCTCACACCTTATACTACAGGAGCAGCTATTCATCTATCACTGCTGACAACCAGCCTGTATATCATGTCTGAGAGGTTGTCACAGCCCCGCCCCCTGTCACTGACATCACTGATATAATATAATTACATTGTGATCAGACATGAGATCCTCACACCTTATACTACAGGAGCAGCTATTCATCTATTACTGCTGACAACCTGCCTGTATATCATGTCTGAGAGGTTGTCACAGCCCCGCCCCCTGTTACTGACATCACTGATATAATATAATTACATTGTGATCAGACATGAGATCCTCACACCTTATACTACAGGAGCAGCTATTCATCTATTACTGCTGACAACCTGCCTGTATATCATGTCTGAGAGGTTGTCACAGCCCCGCCCCCTGTTACTGACATCACTGATATAATATAATTACATTGTGATCAGACATGAGATCCTCACACCTTATACTACAGGAGCAGCTATTCATCTATTACTGCTGACAACCTGCCTGTATATCATGTCTGAGAGGTTGTCACAGCCCCGCCCCCTGTCACTGATATAATATAATTACATTGTGATCAGACATGAGATCCTCACACCTTATACTACAGGAACAGCTATTCATCTATTACTGCTGACAACCTGCCTGTATATCATGTCTGAGAGGTTGTCACAGCCCCGCCCCCTGTTACTGACATCACTGATATAATATAATTACATTGTGATCAGACATGAGATCCTCACACCTTATACTACAGGAACAGCTATTCATCTATTACTGCTGACAACCTGCCTGTATATCATGTCTGAGAGGTTGTCACAGCCCCGCCCCCTGTCACTGACATCACTGATATAATATTATTACATTGTGATCAGACATGAGATCCTCACACCTTATACTACAGGAACAGCTATTCATCTATTACTGCTGACAACCTGCCTGTATATCATGTCTGAGAGGTTGTCACAGCCCCGCCCCCTGTCACTGACATCACTGATATAATGTCATTACATTGTGATCAGACATGAGATCCTCACACCTTATACTACAGGAGCAGCTACTCATCTATTACTGCTGACAACCTGCCTGTATATCATGTCTGAGAGGTTGTCACAGCCCCGCCCCCTGTTACTGACATCACTGATATAATATAATTACATTGTGATCAGACATGAGATCCTCACACCTTATACTACAGGAGCAGCTATTCATCTATTACTGCTGACAACCAGCCTGTATATCATGTCTGAGAGGTTGTCACAGCCCCGCCCCCTGTCACTGACATCACTGATATAATATCATTACATTGTGATCAGACATGAGATCCTCACACCTTATACTACAGGAGCAGCTATTCATCTATTACTGCTGACAACCAGCCTGTATATCATGTCTGAGAGGTTGTCACAGCCCCGCCCCCTGTCACTGACATCACTGATATAATATAATTACATTGTGATCAGACATGAGATCCTCACACCTTATACTACAGGAGCAGCTATTCATCTATTACTGCTGACAACCAGCCTGTCTATCATGTCTGAGAGGTTGTCACAGCCCCGCCCCCTGTCACTGACATCACTGATATAATATCATTACATTGTGATCAGACAAGAGATCCTCACACCTTATACTACAGGAGCAGCTATTCATCTATTACTGCTGACAACCAGCCTGTATATCATGTCTGAGAGGTTGTCACAGCCCCGCCCCCTGTTAGTGACATCACTGATATAATATCATTACATTGTGATCAGACATGAGATCCTCACACCTTAAACTACAGGAGCAGCTACTCATCTATTACTGCTGACAACCAGCCTGTATATCATGTCTGAGAGGTTGTCACAGCCCCGCCCCCTGTTACTGACATCACTGATATAATATCATTACATTGTGATCAGACATGAGATCCTCACACCTTATACTACAGGAACAGCTATTCATCTATTACTGCTGACAACCAGCCTGTATATCATGTCTGAGAGGTTGTCACAGCCCCGCCCCCTGTCACTGACATCACTGATATAATATCATTACATTGTGATCAGACATGAGATCCTCACACCTTATACTACAGGAGCAGCTATTCATCTATTACTGCTGACAACCAGCCTGTATATCATGTCTGAGAGGTTGTCACAGCCCCGCCCCCTGTCACTGACATCACTGATATAATATAATTACATTGTGATCAGACATGAGATCCTCACACCTTATACTACAGGAGCAGCTATTCATCTATTACTGCTGACAACCAGCCTGTCTATCATGTCTGAGAGGTTGTCACAGCCCCGCCCCCTGTCACTGACATCACTGATATAATATCATTACATTGTGATCAGACAAGAGATCCTCACACCTTATACTACAGGAGCAGCTATTCATCTATTACTGCTGACAACCAGCCTGTATATCATGTCTGAGAGGTTGTCACAGCCCCGCCCCCTGTTAGTGACATCACTGATATAATATCATTACATTGTGATCAGACATGAGATCCTCACACCTTATACTACAGGAGCAGCTATTCATCTATTACTGCTGACAACCAGCCTGTATATCATGTCTGAGAGGTTGTCACAGCCCCGCCCCCTGTTACTGACATCACTGATATAATATCATTACATTGTGATCAGACATGAGATCCTCACACCTTATACTACAGGAACAGCTATTCATCTATTACTGCTGACAACCAGCCTGTATATCATGTCTGAGAGGTTGTCACAGCCCCGCCCCCTGTCACTGACATCACTGATATAATATAATTACATTGTGATCAGACATGAGATCCTCACACCTTATACTACAGGAACAGCTATTCATCTATTACTGCTGACAACCTGCCTGTATATCATGTCTGAGAGGTTGTCACAGCCCCGCCCCCTGTCACTGACATCACTGATATAATATAATTACATTGTGATCAGACATGAGATCCTCACACCTTATACTACAGGAGCAGCTATTCATCTATTACTGCTGACAACCAGCCTGTATATCATGTCTGAGAGGTTGTCACAGCCCCGCCCCCTGTCACTGACATCACTGATATAATATAATATAATTACATTGTGATCAGTCATGAGATCCTCACACCATATACTACAGGAACAGCTATTCATCTATTACTGCTGACAACCAGCCTGTATATCATGTCTGAGAGGTTGTCACAGCCCCGCCCCTTGTTACTGACATCACTGATATAATAGTAATTTAATTACATTGTGATCAAACAGAGATGCAGAGTATGGGTCATGTCCTTACATTTACATAGAAAGTCCTTTCCTTCTCCAAGAAAAATCTCTCCATTGGCCGGGATGATCTCCAGTCCTAGCTTAGAACAGAAAACTAAAAAAAAAAGACAAAGGATCAGAATTAGCATGGAAAATGGTCCAAATCATTATAAACCCCACCCAAGAGCTAAAGAATAACTCCATCATATAAAAAATGTAAAAAAGAATTTAAGGGAAAACTCCACCCAAGAATCAGTAAAAAAAAAAAAAAAAACAATCTGGGCTCCTTATCTGCAGTGCTACTCATGTAGTACTGCAGATAGTAGTCCAAGATCAAGGCAACCTTTAAAGAGTCACTGTACTTTCACGCAATTTTAAATAAATCAATAGTAGAACGACCACAAGAAACTTTGTAATATGTTTTATCAGTGAGAAATGTCTAGTTCTCATTTAATCAGCTGTTTACCTCACCTCCCCCCCCATGCTAATTGTTTTTCAAATGCTTTGAATTCCTTCAGGATGTTCATATTACACATGTCAAAACAAGTCTATGGAATGGGGGGGGGGGGGAGTGAGCAGCAGCGTGAGTGAGACAGGACTCAAAGGGGGACACTAAAGAGACTGCACAAGTCCAAAGAAGATTTATATCTCAGCACAAGTGCTAACATCATAACCAATAGAGGTCACTACCTCTCTGTAGCATCCTTCATGATCCTGGGGAATACTTCTGAGTGAGTAAGAGAAGCTTAGGAAGCAGCTTCTCCTCTACTTTCAGTGTGCAGTTGCTAGTCTCCGCCCACCATGTCTGAGAGATCTGCAAACTAGATGTTCGGCATGTACAGAGGAAAACTGCTAAAAAATGCCAGATACAAGTGATACAGTGGCCAGCAATAGTGTTATGTACACACCCTGCACTATTGATTAATGCAGAGCTTGTTGAAAGGTTAGGTATATTTTAACTATGTCCCAGCTGCATTTTTATACAGTTGTATTTGAATATTTTTTCAAATATTGCAACAATTATTTTTTTATAACAAATCCTAAAGAAAAAGAAAAATAAAAACGAGATAAAATAAAATAATAACAATAATAAAAAAAATACGGTAAAAAGCTACTACTAATAAGAAGCACTGGCCAGATTTATTACAAGCCAAGTGAACACTGCATGAGTATTGGATGCGGTCCAGAGCGTCTGCTGATCTGTGTACATTTCATTGTTCATCCTGCGCTCCCTGAAAACGACACGTGTGCAGCGCCTGTGGCCGAATGGGCTCATTTACTATATGCTACAAGCCCGGCACCTGCTTAGCATATTGGTGCTTCGTTCGCCATTGGTTTTGGACACACAAACTCAAATATCTTATCAATTCAATTTAAAAAGTAAAACTTAAAACTTTTAGCCAAAAATGTACCTTAACTGACGAATACATTATTTTTATTACTTTTGTTATTTTATATGATGTATATTGAAGATAAATATAAAAGCAAAAAAAAATTAAAAAAAATAACAAAAATAACTCATCCCATGTTAATATACACATTATAAGAAGATAAATAGCAATAAATACTTAGCACCTAGCAGGTGCTGCCACGGACACGAGGAAGATGAAATTTCAGGTATGTAAATTTCACTCTTCCTTATAGTCCTTGGCAACAACTGCTAGGTGCTGCCTTGGACTCGAGGAAAAGGAAATCTTAGGTAAGTAAATTTCGCTCTTCAGCTATAAATAAACCTAACCTAAACCTACTGGTAATAAACTAAAATTAATGCAAATGAAATTTTTTTTTTTTTTAAATCTATATGTATTTTACAAGAAAACTATTAAATTTTTTGGTGCTAAATGTAAACATTTACGAAATGTAAAATTAAAAATACAGTAAATGTGTTATAATTTTTGCAAAATCCTAGAAAAATTAAAAAATCTTTCGAGAGATAATAACATAATACAATGTAATTTATAGTAAATGAAAAATTGAAAAAACAAGAATAAAAATATTAGAGCAATGCAATAAATATAATGCAGGGTATAACAAAAATAAAAGTAATATAATATAACATACCAATATAATAAAATATATTGAAGTAATGTAATATAATAAAATTACATTAGGAATTGCTCACCTGATTTGGTCAGTAGCAATACCAAGATGACTGAGCATCCTTGTGGTGACATCTTGAACATCTTCTGGTCCTTGTGAGTGTGTGTGGTGCATGACTCTGACCCTTGGAGGATTTATACTCTGGTGTCCCTGATCCTGCCCTCTGCCCCCCACACTGTCCTGCAGCCCCCTCCTCACCCCATCTCACGTCCAACTCTCTGCTCACCTCACTACCATGTCATCCCAGAGTCTGTGAGGCGCCAAGAGAAAGAACTGGAGACTCCGGAGACCATAGGGGAGAGGAAAGGAGGGGGTGGGGAGGGGGGATATGACAGAAGAGATGTGTGTCTGTCTTGAGGAGGAAGGAAGGGTGCTTACACACTGGTCTGCTACAAGAGACATAAGGAATCTAAATGCGTTTTATATTCCTGACATATCTAATGTATAACACAAAGAAAAGAGTGCATGGAAAAAAGCAAAGTCAAATAAAAAGATAATTCCCAGGTTATATAACATGTACTTATATAACTATATACAAAATATTCTCGGGTACGCCAGCATGGTCCACATCATTATATACAAGATATATTATACCAGTTGTACATATATAATTATATACAGGAGATACCCAGGTTATACCAGCATGGTCCATATCATTATATACAAGAAGATGTATAACTAAATGATTTTCCTATTCCATGACGTAAAGTCATAGTTTTATTAAAGACACGGAGGCGAGTATTGCTTTCTCCTTCTTTACTGTCCACCAATAGCAGCAAAGAGAAAAAATTTACATACAAGGAACCATAGCAACCACGGTCCCTCCCCAATGGCCCCTATAATAGGCCACTCTTCCTCTGGACCTTCCTCTTTCTTTGAAAACCTGGTGCTGACATCACGAACATCCCAACGATAACTCCGAACTGTAACTGGAACGGAAAGTCCAACGCCAACGAAGCGCATTCAACTAGCCAACCTGGCTAAACTGTAAGAGACATCAACTGGGAACACGGCATCTTAGAATGGAAAGAGCTTCATCCTGAAAAAGAAAACAGACCATAGGCCTAGGTGAAACAAGCATGTCAGGACAGAATGTCCGGAAGCCATCTACTCAACCGACTCAACAGGTGTCAAGTGACTGAAGAACAATATAAATTGCAATAAATAACATGAAATACAATGGCAATGAAACAGACATTAGGACAATAAATACCTAAAACAAAATAACTTAAAAGGTTAATAATACATAGAGGCAATACTACATGACCCCTGTAACAAAAAAACGCGAGAAAACCCAAGGGAGGGAATAGGGCGGGCAATACTCGCCTCCGTGTCTTTAAAAAAACTATGACTTTACATCATGGAATAGGAAAATCATTTAGTTTTACAGCAAGACACGGAGGCTTCATATTGCAAGTTCAAAGCCTGTCTATAATAGAAGCAAACAAATTAGACGGAGGGCGAAAATAAAATTCTCTGAACGTGGTAACACTCGGCCAATCAGCCAAACGCATGACATCCTCCAATCTGGCCCCCGAAACCGCCAAGGCAGTGGCAGAGGCACCCCGCGCAGAATGGGCCGTGAAGATAGAAGTGTCAATACCTGCTAGAGACATGACCCATTTAAGCCAACGTGCCAACGTAGGGCTAGAAACTGGACCAAAAGGATGTCGGATCGAAAGGAACAATTGAGAAACAGCGGAAGACCGGTGTGACAAAGTTCTGGATTCGTACTCCTTAAGGCAAGCCACAGGGCACAAAATAGGAGAGGAAGGAAAACTGGGATAGGAGACAGACCGGATGTTAGTCTTGGTTCGACGCGAAATGTTAAAGGTGACCCCCTCCGGGGTAAACGAACGAGCGTCGTAGTCAAGGGCCCTCACATCCGAGACCCTTTTGCAAGAAACAAGGCAAAACAATGCCAACAATTTTGCGGACAATTGCCTAAGCGTAAGGGCAGAATTCTCGGGCCAAGAGGATAAAAAGGATAGGACCAGGGAGACGTCCCACGTAGTGGAAAAACGAGGCCGAGGAGGGCGAGCCAACCGTGACCCACGAAAAAGGCGGGACACAGAAGGATGTTGACCAGCCGGGACACCCTCGTACCCAGCATGGGAAGAAAAAATAGCGGACCTGAAAAGGTTGATGGTCCGATACGCCTTTCCCGCCTCAAAGAGAGAGGTGAGGAACTCCAGCAGGTGAGCTACAGGTGCTGAAACGGGATCCAAGTCCCGTTCCACGCACCAGTTAGCCCAAGTTCTCCAGGCTGCCCGGTAAGACTTTCTGGTATCGGGAGCCCATGCGTTATCCAGTAACTGTCGAGTCGCTGCCGAAATGCCCTTGACAGCTCCGGGTGTCCGGAGATCCGGCACGCCAACAGCCGTAGGGATCCATCGAGGAGAAGTGGATGGTGTAGACCCTGAGGGTTGCGTAGGAGATCCGGTCGGGTCGGGAGGAGAAGAGGTACTTCCACTAGGATCCTCATCAACGAAGGGAACCAGACCCGAGACCCCCAGAACGGAACCACCAACACCACATCCGCCAGGTGACGTTGGACCTGGAGGAGAGTCCTCGGAATCATCGAGAAGGGAGGAAAAGCGTAGAGGCGGGATACCGACCAATCTTGGAGAAACGCATCCACCGCCACTGCTTCCGGATCCGGACGCCAGCTGAAAAACCGGACGAGTTGCCTGTTGAGCCGAGAGGCAAAGAGATCGACAGACATCGGACCCCATATCTCCGAGATTGCTGAGAAGACCTGTGGATCCAACTGCCAATCGCTGCCATCCGATAGGTAGCGTGAGTTCCAGTCCGCACGAACGTTGCTCATCCCCGGTAAGTATTCCGCCTGTACCATGATGTCCCTGGACAGGCAAAACGACCAAAAATCCATGGCTAACCGAGCCAAGGTTGCCGAGTGAGTACCTCCCAAACGGTTGACATACCGGGCCGCCGATATATTGTCCATCCGTAGCCTGATGCACGCGTTGGCGACCCCGTTGGAGAAGTTCCTCACTGCAAACGAACCGGCTAGTAGTTCCAAGGCATTGATATGGAGGAGAGATTCCTCCGCCAACCAGGCTCCCCCCGTGGAGACCCCATTGCAATGGGCGCCCCAGCCCTGGAGGCTCGCATCCGATTCGATGGTCAATTCCGGCAGAAATCCGAAGATCGCTCTGCCGTTCCACGCCTCCAGATTGGCGATCCACCAACTCAACTCCTCTCGGGCCTCCGAGTCCAGAACCACCGCGTCCGCAAAGGAGGCACCGGTCCGAAGATGGGCAATCTTCAGCCGCTGTAGAGCCCGGTAGTGCAACGGGGCCGGAAACACAGCCTGAATCGATGCGGCCAACAAACCGATGATGCGAGCTAGGTGACGTAATGAGAGACTGGGAACGAGAAGAGCATGCCTCAACTCCTTGCGGATGGCTCGCAACTTCGCCAGCGGCAGACTGAGGGACTCCGAGAGCGAATCCACCATGAATCCCAGGAACTCCATCCTCTGGGATGGGATGAGGGAAGACTTCTCCTTGTTGAGGAGGAAACCGAGATCCGACAGTAGGTTCGCTGTCCACTGAAGATGTTCCAGTAGTCCCACCCTGGACTTGTGCATCAGCAAGATGTCATCCAGGTAGATGATAAGGCGCACGCCCCGTGTCCTCAACCATGACACGACCGGACGCAGCAACTTGGTGAAACACCAAGGGGCTGATGACAGTCCGAATGGCAGACAGGTGAATCTCCAGATCTCTCCTCTCCACCGGAACCGGAGAAGATCCCTGCAATGAATGGCCACTGGGACCGTCAGGTAAGCATCCTTCAGATCCAGCTTTACCATCCAGTCCCCGGGAACTAACAAGTCCCGAAGGAAGTGGATTCCCTCCATCTTGAAATGCCGGTAGCGTACTACCGAATTTAGAGCGCGAAGGTTGATGACAGGCCCCTACTACTGCCGGCCCGATGAGACCCGTCCCTGGAATACCCTGCGCATATTGGCTTGGGCCTTGTCAAGTGCGGTAAAGGTACCCACAAAACAGCTCATATCTTTAATGAAAGAGTCCCCGAAGAGGAGACCCTGGGCGTCCTTACCCGCCTCTGTGAGAGCCAAATTCGCCAACTTGGGGTCGATCTTAAACAAGATGGCTTTGCGCCTCTCGATTGCCAAGGAGGTATTGGCGTTACCGGCAATGCAAATTGCCCTCTGGGTCCAACCCCGCAGTTCTTCGGGGTCTATTGGGGAGCCCTCATTTCTAGCTGCCTCAGTTAATTCAAAAATCTTTGCCAGCGGGCCAAAGATATCTAAAACCTTGTCCTGGCAGCTGCGGAGAGCTGAATCCAGGCCCTTCTTAGGGTTCCAGCCCGTTTTGGCCAAGAATTGTGCCATCTTGGGGTCCACTACAGGGGTGTCACACACCTTGTTGGGCACTAATGGTCTGGGGCACTCGGCCCTAAGCTTGTTCCGTGTCTCACGGCTAAGAGGGTGACGTACCCAATGTTCTAAATAAGACCCCACATGTTCAGTGGGGAGCCACTCAGCTGAGCACGGGTGATGCAGAGTCTCAGGGTCGAACATCGGTTCGCCTGACGCATCTAGCAAAACCTCTGAACGTTTAACGTTAGATGAGGATGCCACATCTTTGGCAGAGGAGGCCGCAGTAGCAGATAAGGGGGGATCCTGAACTGGGGGGACGACATCCTCTTCTGACCCATAATCAAAGTCCGCAATAGCCTCCTCGTCTGATGCTCTATCTGAGTCAGACATCTCCGGTGATTGTGCTCTAGCACACTTCCATGTCCGCCCCCGTTCTGCCTGGCGGGAAAAGGCCCTTTTCCGTGAACTATGCACGATCTCTGGGGTGGCAGGATGCGCACCAGTCAAAGTCTCCTGTGGCACAGGATGGTCATAATAGGTAGGCTGCGGAGTAGTACTATGGTCTGGCAATGACCTACTAGCTGGCTGGGCGGACAGAGCATGGGTAATGGTTTGCGACAAAATAGTCGACATGGAACCCATGGCCGCCATGATAGCGTCTGATACAGAGCGCTGCAAGGCCAGTGCCTGTGCATCCACCTCAGTGGAATTGTGACCCTCAGGGGAAGAGGGGGGCATATTACTCGCAGGAGGTGTAGGGGCAGACATGATCCCACAATAAGGCCTGAAGTTCAAGCAACCTGGGGTAATAGTAGGCGCTGGCTAAATCTGATGGCACCTGAATAAACAGCAAACGTAGCTAAAGGCAGTGAGAGCAGGAGCCGCCGACCGCAGAGCACAGGAGCTGGAGGAACCGGAAGCACTATTGCAAAGCCCGCGAAATGCGGTAAGCTAATACAGGACAGCCGCTGAGATCTCGCGGCCGGCCGGGATACTGGAGGCATTTCCAAAATGGCCGCCAAGATCTCGCGAGATCTCGCGGCCGCTCTGACTACCGAAGGCGCTCAGGAGAGGCGCCGCTGAAGCCTGGGAGAGGAGCTGCCGTCCCCCAAATGTCAAGGGACGAGAGGAGACTGCTCCGGTAGGTAAAAAAGGCGGGGGGTGGGAGAGACTGCCGCACAAGCGAGATGGATCGCCGCAGTGAGCGGCTGTCAGTAGTGAAGGGGGGTGCAGGGAAGCGCAAGTGGAGGTACAATAAAGTGCAGGGAATAAGCGCAAAGGCCCTAACAAGCTCAGCAGAGGCAAAAGTGGGCAAACAAAGCAAAAGGGTAGCGCTGCTAGCAAAACAGGGTTAGTCACCCTGGGTTAAGAGCGCAAATACACAGAAACGCAATCACTGATAAGAAAATTTCACAAGTGTACTTATCTGGTGGCAGCAGCAAAGAAAGAGGAAGGTCCAGAGGAAGAGCGGCCTATTATAGGGGCCATTGGGGAGGGACCGTGGTTGCTATGGTTCCTTGTATGTAAATTTTTTCTCTTTGCTGCTATTGGTGGACAGTAAAGAAGGAGAAAGCAATACTCGCCTCCGTGTCTTGCTGTAAAACTTATTCCAGCTGTAAATATATAATTATATACAGGAGATGCCCAGGTTATACCAGCATTGTCCATATCACTGTATACAAGAAGATGTATAACTTATACCGGCTGTACATAGATAATTATATACCAGAGATACCCAGGTTATACCAGCATGCTATATATCACAATATACAAGAAGATGTATAATTTATACCACTTGTACATATATAATTATATACAGGAGATACCCAGGTTATACCAGCTGTACATATATAAATATATACAGGAGATACCCATGTTATACCAGCTGTGCATGTATACCGTACATATATACAGAAGATACCCAGGTTATACCAGCATGATCCACATCACTAGATACAAGAAGATGTATAACTTATACCAGCTGTACATATATAATTATATACAGGAGATACCCAGGTTATACCAGCATGGTCCATATCACTATATACAAGAAGATGTATACCTTATACCAGCTGTACATATATAATTATATACAGGAGATACCCAGGTTATACCAGCATGGTCCATATCACTAGATACAAGAAGATGTATAACTTATACCAGCTATACATACATAATTATATACAGGAGATACCACTGGCATACATAGAGAAGTAAGGGCCCCATGACAAGGATCAAACCAGGCCCCCACAGAAAGGACAGAAGGGTTTCCGCCTAAACCCCTTCAATAACCCTTGGGCCATTTTTCCACTGCCTCATTTACTAAAAGTTGTTCCTTTAGAGGGTAGAGTCCTGACCAAGTTTTCACCTAGAGTAGAAGAGTAGATAATCCCAAATAAGACTGGGCCCCCCTCTTGCCCTGGGCCCCATAGCAGACACATGGTCTGCCGCTATGGTAGTTACACCCCCGGGAGATACCCAGGTTATATCAGCATGATCTATATCACTATATACAAGAAGATATATAACTTATACCAGCTGTACATATATAATTATATACAGGAGATGCCCAGGTTATATCAGCATGATCCATATCACTATATACAAGAAGATATATAACTTATACCAGCTATACATATATAATTATATACAGGAGATACCCTGGTTATACCAGCATGGTCCATATCACTATATACAAGAAGATGTATATCTTATACCAGCTGTACATATATAGTTATATACAGGAGATACCCAGGTTATACCAGCATGGTCCATATCACTGTATACAAGAAGATGTATAACTTATACCAGCTGTACAGATATAATTATATACAGGAGATGCCCAGGTTATACCAGCATGGTCCATATCACTATATACAAGAAGATGTATAACTTATGCCAGCTGTACATATATCATTATATACAGGAGATGCCCAGGTTATACCAGCATGCTCCATATCACTATATACAAGAGAATATATAACTTATACCAGCTGCACGTATATAATTATATACAGGACATGCCCAGGTTATACCAGCATGGTCCATATCACTATATACAGGAAGATGTATAACTTATACCAGCTGTACATATATAATTATATACGGGAGATGCCCAGGTTATATCAGCATGGTCCATATCACTATATACAGGAAGATGTATAACTTATACCAGCTGTACATACAGTTGCAAGAAAAAGTATGTGAACCCTTTGGAATGATATGGATTTCTGCACAAATTGGTCATAAAATGTGATCTGATCTTCATCTAAGTCACAACAATAGACAATCACAGTCTGCGTAAACTAATAAAACACAAAGAATTAAATGTTACCATGTTTTTATTGAACACACCATGTAAACATTCACAGTGCAGGTGGGAAAAGTATGTGAACCCCTAGACTAATGACATCTTCAAGAGCTAATTGGAGTGAGTTGTCAGCCAACTGGAGTCCAATCAATGAGATGAGATTGGAGGTGTTGGTTACAGCTGCCCTCCCCTATAAAAAACACACACAAGTTCTGGGTTTGCTTTTCACAAGAAGCATTGCCTGATGTGAATGATGCCTCGCACAAAAGAGCTCTCAGAAGACCTACGATTAATAATTGTTGACTTGCATAAAGCTGGAAAGGGTTATAAAAGTATCTCCAAAAGCCTTGCTGTTCATCAGTCCACGGTAAGACAAATTGTCTATAAATGGAGAAAGTTCAGCACTGCCGTCCTGTAAAGATGACTGCAATAGCACAGCGCAGACTGCTCAATGAGGTGAAGAAGAATCCTAGAGTGTCAGCCAAAGACTTACAAAAGTCTCTGGCATATGCTAACATCCCTGTTAGCGAATCTACGATACGTAAAACACTAAACAAGAATGGATTTCATGGGAGGATACCACAGAGGAAGCCACTGCTGTCCAAAAAAAACATTGCTGCACGTTTACAGTTTGCACAAGAGAACCTGGATGTTCCACAGCAGTACTGGCAAAATATTCTGTGGACAGATGAAACCAAAGTTGAGTTGTTTGGAAGAAACACACAACACTGTGTGGAGAAAAAGAGGCACAGCACACCAACATCAAAACCTCATCCCAACTGTGAAGTATGGTGGTGGGGGCATCATAGTTTGGGGCTGCTTTGCTGCGTCAGGGCCTGGACGGATTGCTATCATCGAAGGAAAAATGAATTCCCAAGTTTATCAAGACATTTAGCAGGAGAACTTAAGGCCATCTGTCCACCAGCTGAAGCTCAACAGAAGATGGGTGTTGCAACAGGACAACAACCCAAAGCATAGAAGTAAATCAACAACAGAATGTCTTAAACAGAAGAAAATACTCCTTCTGGAGTGGCCCAGTCAGAGTCCTGACCTCAACCCGATTGAGATGCTGTGGCATGACCTTAAGAAAATGATTCACACCAGACATCCCTATAATATTGCTGAACTGAAACAGTTCTGTAAAGAGGAATGGTCAAGAATTACTCCTGACCGTTGTGCACGTCTGATCTGCAACTAGAGGAAACGTTTGGCTGAAGTTATTGCTGCCAAAGGAGGTTCAACCAGTTATTAAATCCAAGGGTTTGCATACTTTTTCAATTCTTTGTGTGTTATTAGTTTAAGCAGACTGTGATTGTCTATTGTTGTGACTTAGATGAAGATCAAATGACATTTTATGACCAATTTGTGCAAAAATCCATATCATTCCAAAGGGTTCACATACTTTTTCTTGCAACTGTATATAATTATATACAGGAGATGCCCAGGTTATACCAGCATGCTCCTTATCACTATGTATAACTTATATCGCTCTACGTATACAGTACAGACCAAAAGTTTGGACACACCTTCTCATTCAAAGAGTTTTCTTTATTTTCATGACTATGAAGGCATCAAAACTATGAATTAACACATGTTGAATTATATACATAACAAACAAGTGTGAAACAACTGAAAATATGTCATATTCTAGGTTCTTCAAAGTACCCCCCTGAAATGGTCTTCCAACAGTCTTGAAGGAGTTCCCAGAGATGCTTAGCACTTGTTGGCCCTTTTGCCTTCACTCTGCGGTCCAGCTCACCCCAAACCATCTCGATTGGGTTCAGGTCCGGTGACTGTGGAGGCCAGGTCATCTGGCGCAGAACCCCATCACTCTCCTTCCTGGTCAAATAGCCCTTACTTTCAAAGTTTTCCCAATTTTTCGGCTGACTGACTGACCTTCATTTCTTAAAGTAATGATGGCCACTCGTTTTTCTTTACTTAGCTGCTTTTTTCTTGCCATAATACAAATTCTAACAGTCTATTCAGTAGGACTATCAGCTGTGTATCCACCTGACTTCTCCTCAATGCAACTGATGGTCCCAACCCCATTTATAAGGCAAGATATCCCACTTATTAAACCTGACAGGGCACACCTGTGAAGTGAAAACCATTTCAGGGGACTACCTCTTGAAGCTCTTCAAGAGAATGCCAAGAGTGTGCAAAGCAGTAATCAGAGCAAAAGGTGGCTACTTTGAAGAACCTAGAATATGACATATTTTCAGTTGTTTCACACTTGTTTGTTATGTATATAATTCCACATGTGTTAATTCATAGTTTTGATGCCTTCATAGTCATGAAAATAAAGAAAACTCTTTGAATGAGAAGGTATGTCCAAACTTTTGGTCTGTACTGTATAATTATACACCAGACCGTAGCTGCCATGTTTTGCCCCCAGTGACAGCTGTGCTGTCAATGTCTGCCAGCTAATGACATGGTGACGAGTCCTGATGCTTCTGATTGCCTTTGATGCCAGGCACGGAGGGGCCGTTAATGCTTCTGTAGCCTCTCAGTGTTGTTGCTTTTCCTCTTAATTGCTTTTGTCTGGGGTTTCCTGATGCCACACCTCTCACTTGATCTTTTTGGTGACCACCGCTGATAAGTGTATTTTCAGGACTATACACAGGGGCCCGGATGGCAGCTGCACCCAAGGAGGAGATAACTTGTCGCTAACAGCCCCTCCAATATCGTGCAGAGAAAGTCCTCAGGGGTTCGTGTTCTGGGTGTCAATGAGGGCGAAATATTGTATCCCACGTGCTGCAAGTCAGAGAGTCAGCACAGTCCCCACAGGACCACTGGATGAGAGCATGACAGTCTTAGATACAGCATTTTAGTAGACGGTATCACAAATGATAGGATTAGATACAGCATCTCAGCAGACAGTATCACACATGATAGGATTAGATACAGCATCTCAGCAGACAGTATCACACATGATAGGATCAGATGCAGCTTCTCAGCAGACAGTATCACACATGATAGGATTAGATACAGCTTCTCAGCAGACAGTATCACACATGATAGGATTAGATACAGCATCTCAGCAGACAGTATTACCTCATGATAGGCTTAGATACAGCTTCTCAGCAGACAGTATTACACATGATAGGCTTAGATACAGCTTCACAGCAGACAGTATTACACATGATAGGCTTGGATACTGCAGCTCTGCAGACAGTATCACACATGATAGGCTTAGATACAGCTTCTCAGCAGACAGTATTGCACATGATAGGCTTAGATACAGCTTCTCAAGAGATAGTATTACACAATACAGGGAGTGCAGAATTATTAGGCAAGTTGTATTTTTGAGGATTAATTTTATTATTGAACAACAACCATGTTCTCAATGAACCCAAAAAACTCATTAATATCAAAGCTGAATATTTTTGGAAGTAGTTTTTAGTTTGTTTTTAGTTTTAGCTATTTTAGGGGGATATCTGTGTGTGCAGGTGACTATTACTGTGCATAATTATTAGGCAACTTAACAAAAAACAAATATATACCCATTTCAATTATTTATTTTTACCAGTGAAACCAATATAACATCTCAACATTCACAAATATACATTTCTGACATTCAAAAACAAAACAAAAACAAATCAGTGACCAATATAGCCACCTTTCTTTGCAAGGACACTCAAAAGCCTGCCATCCATGGATTCTGTCAGTGTTTTGATCTGTTCACCATCAACATTGCGTGCAGCAGCAACCACAGCCTCCCAGACACTGTTCAGAGAGGTGTACTGTTTTCCCTCCTTGTAAATCTCACATTTGATGATGGACCACAGGTTCTCAATGGGGTTCAGATCAGGTGAACAAGGAGGCCATGTCATTAGATTTTCTTCTTTTATACCCTTTCTTGCCAGCCACGCTGTGGAGTACTTGGACGCGTGTGATGGAGCATTGTCCTGCATGAAAATCATGTTTTTCTTAAAGGATGCAGACTTCTTCCTGTACCACTGCTTGAAGAAGGTGTCTTCCAGAAACTGGCAGTAGGACTGGGAGTAGAGCTTGACTCCATCCTCAACCCGAAAAGGCCCCACAAGCTCATCTTTGATGATACCAGCCCAAACCAGTACTCCACCTCCACCTTGCTGGCGTCTGAGTCGGACTGGAGCTCTCTGCCCTTTACCAATCCAGCCACGGGCCCATCCATCTGGCCCATCAAGACTCACTCTCATTTCATCAGTCCATAAAACCTTAGAAAAATCAGTCTTGAGATATTTCTTGGCCCAGTCTTGACGTTTCAGCTTGTGTGTCTTGTTCAGTGGTGGTCGTCTTTCAGCCTTTCTTACCTTGGCCATGTCTCTGAGTATTGCACACCTTGTGCTTTTGGGCACTCCAGTGATGTTGCAGCTCTGAAATATGGCCAAACTGGTGGCAAGTGGCATCTTGGCAGCTGCACGCTTGACTTTTCTCAGTTCATGGGCAGTTATTTTGCGCCTTGGTTTTTCCACACGCTTCTTGCGACCCTGTTGACTATTTTGAATGAAACGCTTGATTGTTCGATGATCACGCTTCAGAAGCTTTGCAATTTTAAGAGTGCTGCATCCCTCTGCAAGATATCTCACTATTTTTGACTTTTCTGAGCCTGTCAAGTCCTTCTTTTGACCCATTTTGCCAAAGGAAAGGAAGTTGCCTAATAATTATGCACACCTAATATAGGGTGTTGATGTCATTAGACCACACCCCTTCTCATTACAGAGATGCACATCACCTAATATGCTTAATTGGTAGTAGGCTTTCGAGCCTATACAGCTTGGAGTAAGACAACATGCATAAAGAGGATGATGTGGTCAAAATACTCATTTGCCTAATAATTCTGTACACAGTGTATGCTTATATACAGTCGTTTAGCGGTATCATACATAATAGCCTTAGATACAGCAGCTCAGTAGACAGTATCACACATCATAGGCTTAGATACAGTAGCTTAGCTGACAAACTCACACATGATAGGGTTAGATACAGCAGCTTAGCAGGGAGGATCTCATGTGATAGTCTTAGATACAGGGGCTCAGCAGTTAGTATCAAACATAATATGCTTAGATACAGTGACTCAGCAGACCAAATCACATATAATAGGCCTAAATGCAGTGATTCAGTGGACTGTATCACACATGAAAGGCTTAGATACTTAGATTGTTTATTTAAAGTAGACTGGAAAAAGTATAACAAAATATCATAAAAAATTCCTCCGTTCTTAAAATAGTTCCAGTTTCATCTCCCGAGATGATGGACAACATGATCCGAGGACCAAAATATTTATGTTACTTCTGATAACGGTGGAAACCAAACTTTATAAATAGATTGTTATGACAAAGCCCTAAGAGATTTCGTCTGCGGAGTTGACATCCATCATCTGCACCGGTCAGGGCTCACTTCTCAAGGGAGGTTTGTTGCTTCAAGTGCTTAGTTACAAAGTTATCGATCCAGAATTTAGGTTTGTTGATATCAGAGTATTCTGGATATTACTGTACATATTGTATCAAGCTATACGTATTGTTAAAGTCTGAATTATACTCCAGAGCTGAACTCATTATTCTGCTGGTGGAGTCACTATGTTCATACACTACATTACTTAAAAAGCTCTGCATGTCCTCCATCAACAACATGTCTGTAAAGCGTCCTGTCCTTTCCGGCGTGGTCGTGGTAGGAGGAGGATTACTTTCACCTCTTCCCCTGTTAGATTCCCATTGTGCTGTGACATCATCCTTATACTCTGTGTAAAGCATACTTTTTAACTTGTTTTGGAACTGCTGCATTCCGACTTCCGGTAATTCGGTAACATTTCAGGCACTTTCTGCTTATACCGGGGGTCTAGTAGTGTGGCCACCCAGTACAGGTCGTTCTCCTTCAGCCTTTTTATACGAGGGTCCCTCAACAGGCATGACAGCATGAAAGACCCCATTTGCACAAGGTTGGATGCCGAGCTACTCATGTCCCATTCCTCGTCCTCACTGATGTCATTGAAGGTCTGTTCTTCCCCCCAGCCACGTACAACACCACGGGTACCAGATAGGTGAAAATGAGCACCCTGAGATGCCTGCTGTGGTTGGTCTTCCTCCTCCTCAAAGCCACATTCCTCCTCTGACTCCTCTTCCTCAGACTCTTCTTCCAGCGTTGCTGCAGGTCCAGCAAGCGATGCTGATAAGGCTGTTTCTGGTGGTGATGGTGACCACAACTCTTCCTCTTCACGCTCATCTACAGCCTGATCCAGCACTCTTCGCAGGGCACGCTCCAGGAAGAAAACAAATGGGATGATGTCGCTGATGGTGCCTTCGGTGCGACTGACTAGGTTTGTCACCTTCTCAAAAGGACGCATGAGCCTACAGGCATTGCGCCTGAGCGTCCAGTAACGTGGCAAAAAAATACCGAGCTCCGCAGAGGCTGTCCTAGCACCCCGGTCATACAAATACTCGTTGACGGCTTTTTCTTGTTGGAGCAGGCGGTCGAACATTAGGAGTGTTGAATTCCAACATGTCGGGCTGTCGCAAATCAAGCGCCTCACTGGCATGTTGTTTCGCCGCTGAATATCTGAAAAGTGCGCCATGGCCGTGTAGGAATGCCTGAAATGGCCACACACCTTCCTGGCCTGCTTGAGGACATATTGTAAGCCTGGGTACTTACACAGAAAGCGTTGTACGATCAGATTCAACACATGCTTGGCAGCCGTCAGCAGGTTTACCCAATGCGCAGTGTACGTGATATACCTGCCCTGACCGTGCTTTGCAGACCAGGTTTTAGTGGTCAGATGGACCCTTGCCCCAACACTGTGTGCCAGACATGCCATGACTTCCTTTTCCACAATAGAGTACAGGTTGGGGATTGCCTTTTGTGAAAAGAAATTTCGGCCGGGTACCTTCCACTGCGGTGTCCCAATAGCTACAAATTTTTTGAAGGCCTCAGACTCCACCATTTGTATAGTAAAAGCTGGCGGGCTAAGAGTTCCGACAAGCCAGCTGTCAGACGCCGGGCAAGGGGGTGACTCTGTGACATTGGCTTCTTATGCTCAAACTTTTCCTTGACAGACACCTGACTGTGGGCAGATGAGCAGGAACTGCTGGAGGTGAGAGGCGGAGTGGCGGGTGATTGAGAGGGGGCAAGGAGGACAGCAGTGGTTGACGTGGCTGAAGATGCTGGACCAGGAGGAGGATGGTGGCTTTGAGTTTGTGTACTCATCATGTGTTGATCCCATAGGCGTTTGTGATGTGAGATCATGTGCCTTCTCAAAGCAGTTGTAGCTAGGTGGGTGTTGGACTTCCCACGACTCAGTTTCTTTTGGCACAGGTTGCAAATGGCTTCGCTGTTATCAGAGGCAGACACACAAAAAAAATGCCACACTGCTGAGCTTTGCAATGACGGCATTCTGGTGGTGGCAACAGCATGCGTTGATTGGCGTGCTGTCTGGCTGACCCCGGGTGCCGATACATGCTGTCTGACTGTGCCACTAGCTCCTTGCGACGACCTCCCCCTGCTTCCAACTCGTCTCCTCCTCTCTGTCTCCCCATCTGAACTTTCCCCCTGTTCTTCTTCTCTTCGAGCGGGCACCCACGTGACATCCACGGACACATCGTCATCATCAACCGCTTTACTTGTATCTGACAACTCAGCAAAGGAAGCAGCAGCGGGTACAACATCATCATCACACCGTACGTCCATGGGTGTAATGCTGCCTGACTGAGACATATCCCTGTTATCTACATCCTCTGGCAATAATGGTTGTGCATCACTCATTTCTTCCAACTGATGTGTAAATAACTCCTCTGACAGATCAAGTGAAGCAGCTGTGGTGCTAGTGTTGGTGGTGGCGGCAGGCGGGCGAGTGGTAACTTGAGAGGTGCCCGAAGCTGAGCTGGAGGAGGATCGTGCGTCAAGGCTCCTAGCGGAAGCTGTCGAAATTGGGTGTCCTGTGTTAGCCAGTCAACTATGTCCTCAGAACTTTTTGAGTTCAGAGTACGTGGCCTCTGAACACTAGGCATTATTCTAGGCCAAAGGAAATCACAGCACCACGATCACGACGGCCCCTGCGGGATGGCCTGCCTCTGCCTGTCACTTTTTTTTCAATTAGTTGTACTATGCGTGCAAGCTACTGTGACACCAGATATGAGTGGTGGCACTGGGCACAGGCAGTAGTGGGCATAGTACACGCTGTGGGCCTGACACACTTGCTTGCAGGCAAGTGCAATTATATTACAGTGAAAAAATTGTTTTTTATTTTTAAATGCAAGCTACTGTGACACCAGATATGAGTGGTGCAGCTGGGCACTGGCAGTAGTGGGCACAGTACACGTTGTAGGCCTGACACACACGCTTGCAGGCAACTGCAATTATATTACAGTGAAAAAATAGTTTTTTATTTTTAAATGAAAGCTACTGTGACACTAGATATGAGTGGTGGCACGGGGCACTGGCAGTAGTGGGCACAGTACACGCTATAGGCCTGACACCCACGCTTGCAGGCAACTGCAATTAGATTACAGTGAAAATATATATTTTTTTTTTTAATGCAAGCTACTGTGACACCAGATATTAGTGGTGGCACTGGGCACTGGCAGTAGTGGGCACAGTACACGCTGTAGGCCTGACACACACGCTTGCAGGCAATTACAGTTAGATTACAGTGAATTTTTTTTTGTTTTTTTAAAATGCAAGCTACTGTGACACCAGATATTAGTGGTGGCAGTGGGCACAGTACACACTATAGGCCTGACACACACGCTTGCAGGCAACTGCAATTATATTACAGTGAAAAAAAAAATTATATTTTTTAAATGCAAGCTACTGTGACACCAGATATGAGTGGTGGCACTGGGCACTGGCAGTAGTGGGCACAGTACACACGCTGTGGGCCTGACACACACGCTGGCAGGCAACTGCAATTATATTACAGTGAAAAAATTTTTTTTTATTTTTAAATGCAAGCTACTGTGACACCAGATATTAGTGGGGGAACTGGGCACTGGCAGTAGTGGGCACAGTACACGCTGTGGGCCTGACACACACGCTTGCAGGCAACTGCAATTAGATTACAGTGAAAAAATTGTTGTTGTTTTTTAAATGCAAGCTACTGTGACACCAGATATTAGTGGTGGCACTGGGCACTGGCAGTAGTGGGCACAGTACACGCTGTAGACCTGACACACACGCTTGCAGGCAACTGCAATTATATTACAGTGAAAATAATTTTAATTTTTTTTAAATGCAAGCTACTGTGACACCAGATATGAGTGGTGGCACTGGGCACTGGCAGTAGTGGGCACAGTACACGCTGTAGGCCTGACACACACGCTTGCAGGCAACTGCAATTATATTACAGTGAAAATTATATTATTTTTTTTTAAATGCAAGCTACTGTGACACCAGATATTAGTGGTGGCACTGGGCACTGGCAGTAGTGGGCACAGTACACGCTGTAGGCCTGACACACACGCTTGCAGGCAACTGCAATTATATTACAGTGAATTTTTATTTTATTTTTTTTAAATGCAAGCTACTGTGACACCAGATATGAGTGGTGGCACTGGGCACTGGCAGTAGTGGGCACAGTACACGCTGTGGGCCTGACACACACGCTGGCAGGCAACTGCAATTAGATTACAGAGAAAAAAAACAAAAGAAAAAGCAGACTGATGTACTAGCCCTAAAAAGGGCTTTTTGGGGTGCTGTCAGGACGCTGTCCTTACAGCAGATCAGATGAGTCTTTGAGGACTGGAGTGGACACTGAATACACTGGCCTAGCTATCAATTTCCCTATTAAATCAGCAGCAGCTGCACTGTTATGGACGGGAACGCGGCGGGAGATCGTCCCCCGGGGCCAGTGGTGCCGGATCAGGACCCAGCCCAGGTTGCACAGGCGCAAGTTTAGCTTGCCCCCAACAATATGGCTACCCCAGCAGGATACATCCCTGTAGGGGCACTGCTGCGTCATCTGCCAAAGTATGATGGTAGCAACATGACATTGCAGGACTGGACTGAAAGGGTAACCTGACCCCCGAACTGCAGGCCGAGGTTGCATTGGGAGCCCTAGAGGGTGACGTCAGGCGGACAGTGATGGTAAGGCCTGACTCCGAGAGAGATACCCTAGAGAAGATATTCTCCCTGCTAGAGAGAGCCCAAGGGGGGCGGGCCAAAGTGGTACAGTTACGGAATCACTTCTTTAACCGACCCCAGCAAGAGGGCGAGACCCTGATGCAATATTCCAATGCTCTACAGGAGACACTGAATGAACAGGTAGCGTCAGAGCCGACGTTAAACTTCCGACCGCTGCAGTAGCTGGGCGTCCTGCAGCGGTGCACCTAAAGTTAAGCCCTCTGCGTGAAGAACGTGATCTGTATGCCAGCAGCACCGTATTAGAAGCCGAGCTGGAAGGCCGAAAGGTTTGCTGCCTAGTTGATACAGGGTCAGAGTGCACTCTAATGCCTTTGGAGTTCTTCGAGAGGCACTTCGGGCAAATGATGGAGCCTGAAGATGGGAGCGTCATCAGGCTGCCGGCTGCTGATAATAGAGCGATGGGTGTTCGAGGGATAGTCTGGATGCGGGTCCGACTGTTTTGGCAAGACATCGGCAAGAAAGGGGTCGTGCTGGTGGACCATTCATCCTGGAAAGGAATGGACGTGACCCTCGGCATGAATATACTGAGAGACCTAGACCATCAACTCTATGCCAAGGAAGGGCCGAAGTACTGGCAATGGGCCACCGCACACCGGCCTACCCAGAAGGTCTTACAACAAATGGTGAGGAGCTGTAGCCATTGGAGACATGAGGGTGCTACGGAGGACTCCGTTGAAGATCCCACCTCGACAGGAGCGAATACTGATGCTGCCAGTAGGGGCTGGACGACGACTGAATGGACTGGAGGTCCTGATCAAGCACGCTTATAAAGAAGAAACGCAGATTCGCCCACTGGTAGCCTGGGCCCTTGCCGTTGTGAAAGACGTATGTGTGCCTATACGCTGCTGTAATGTTGAGGACTGCGAGTTAACCGTCCCCGCAAACACCCTGCTGGCCAAAGTTTATGTGTCCGAAGGGGGTATCGCTCGACGAAGGGGCTTTATGCTGCAGCCGGATAGGAGATCAGCCTGGACCTATGCTGTGGAGATCCATTCAAGGGAAACCCCGACAGCGGAGTGGAACGGTCGAGTGATCATGGCCCGTATGGGAGTGGACTGTAGAACCCTGACCCCGGGGGAACAAAAGCTGCTGGAAGACACCCTCTGGGAATTTTAGGAGGCCTTCTCAAGACATGATGAGGACTTTGGGTGTGCTACTGCCATCGTACATGAAATCCCAACCGGCAATGCTGCGCCGATCAGGGAACGCTACCAGCAGATCCCACCCAAGATGTATCAGGAGGTGAAAGATATGGTGGCCAGCATGTTGGAGAACCGGGTGATCCAGGAGAGTCAAAGTCCGTGGGCTGCTCCGGTAGTCTTGGTGCGGAAGAAAGATGGGAGTCTCCGGTTCTGCGTGGATTATCGGAAGCTGAATGCTCAGACCGTCCGAGATGCCTACCCCCTTCCGCGGATTGAAGAGTCATTATCGGCCCTAAGCCAAGCTAAGTTCTTCTCAACTCTTGACTTGGCTAGTGGATACTGGCAGGTGCCGGTGGCCAAGAAGGATAAAGCCAAGACGGCCTTCATTCTACCTATGGGACTCTACGAGTTCAACCGGATGCCCTTCGGCCTCTCCAATTCTCCGGGGACATTCCAGCGATTGATGGAACACTGTCTGGGGGACCTCAATTTTGAATCAGTGTTGATATACCTGGATGACATAGTAGTGTTCGGTGCTTCCTTTGAAGATCACCTCCAGAAGCTGCGGCAAGTCTTGGGACGGCTACGAGACCATGGGCTCAAGATCAAGCCAAAGAAATGCCAGCTGTTCCGACAGCAGATAGAGTACTTAGGACATGTGGTCACCCAGGAGGGGGTAAAACCGGCCCCCAGCAAGGGCAGTGGGACTGGCCGGCTACTACAGGAGGTTTATACCCAAATTCGCTCATCTGGTCTGCCCGTTAAACGAGTTGCTAAGAGGCACGGCTGGGGGCCCCGGCAACAAGAGGCCTTCGAAGCAGTGAAAAAGGCGCTGACCAATGCCCCGATCCTGGCTTATGCGCGGTTTGATATCCCATTCCTGCTGTATACTGATGGAAGCCTACATGGTCTGGGGGCCGTATTGTCCCAAGTCCAGGATGGACGGGAGAGAGTCATCGCCTATGGGAGCCGGTCCCTAAGAGAGTCAGAACGCAACCCTGATAACTATAGCTCCTTTAAACTGGAACTACTGGCACTGGTGTGGGCCATGACCGAAAGGTTTGCAAAATACCTGACTGGTGCAGAAGTGACCGTGATGACGGACAACAACCCATTGGCACACCTGGAGAATGCAAAGCTTGGTGCACTCGAGCAAAGATGGTTGGCCCGCCTCTCTAAGTACCAATACTGCATCAAGTTCCGGTCTGGTAGGGAGAACGGCAACGCCGACGCACTCTCTCGAGTTCCAGTAGGACAGTCGACTCAGAGAGCCGATGAGGAGTTAGAGGATACTGAAACTCCTGACTTTGGTCGCTTACCTCTGTTCCCGGATGTGCCACATTCAAGTGGGGTGGCGTCAGGAATGACGCTGGTGCTGAGGAAAACGTTGACTGATTGGGTGAGAGTCCAGGATAGCTGCCGGGATTTGTGGAAAGCGAAAAAATGGGTTCGGAGCAAGATCTGGCCTCGGCCAGAAGAACGAGCCCTCCTGACCCCAGAGGGTCAGAAATTGTTAAGGCAGTGGGACAAGCTGACAATTACTCAGGGCCTCCTCTGCCGGATCATATACTTACAGTCAGAGCTGCAGTACCGGCAACAGATTCTCATTCCCATGTCGTTGGGACCGCAGGCCGCCAGAGAAGCTCATGAAAAGGGAGCTCATTTCGGGAGCGACAAAACGTTCAAGTGGCTCCAACGGCTGCTGTACTGTCCAGATCTGGCCGACATGGTGGCCGCGGCATGTCCTAATTGTCGATCCTGTGGGTTGAGTAAGAGTACTGAACAGCGGGCTCCTGTGCAGACCATCCGCACCTCAGCGCCCCTAGAACTTCTGATGATCGATTATGTACAGATCGGATATTCTACCTCGGGACACTCGTACTGTCTAGTTATGACAGATCACTTTACCAAGTATGCGGTGGCTGTGCCCACCAGAGACCAAACCGCAGAGTCGGCCGCCGAAGCTGTCTGTAAACACTTTATACAGGTGTTCGGGTGTCCACGGAGGATACATTCTGACCAGGGAGCATGCTTTCAGGGTACTCTAATGAATGAACTGTACCAACTGCAGGGCTCCAGATGGCGACCAAAACGGTCGCCAATGCGCCTTAAAATTTGCAGATGGCGACAAGACTTTTTAGTCTTGTCGCCATTTGCGACTGTCCCGCCACGATCCTGCGCAGCCTACGTTCCCTTCACTAGCACACCGCACAGTGGAGAAGGAAGGAGTCCCTCCCTCTCCACTGTGACGCTGCCGCCACTACCACCAATGGGGATATAGCAGGGAGGAGGAGGGGAGGAGCTGTCGCCACTGCGCCGCCAATGAAATGAATGTAAAACATAAGTGTCTGCAGCGGTATCACAGACCCGGCACCCGGCCTCAATAACAGGGCAGGCGATCCGCGGCAATTAACCCCTTCAGGTGCCACAGATCGCATGCCCTGTTATTGAGGCCGGGTGCCCGGTCTGCGATACCGCTGCAGACAATTGTATGAAGGAGTCAAAGAGGACCTTTCATGGGTCCAAAGAATCTGAACTTATCAGCAGGCTGCATAGAGCGGCGCCCAGGGATCTAAGTGCACTTACTATTATTCCTGGGCGCCGCTCCGTTCGTCCGCTGTGGCCCCCGGTATTTTCAGCATTCAGAGGAAGGAGGAGGAGACGCCAGTGTCTGTCCTTCTCCCTGACAGCAGCGCTGTCCAATCACAGCACAGAACTCAGAGCCAGGGAGGTTTTTTCTCCCTGGCTCTGAGTTCTGCGCTGCGATTGGACAGCGCTGCTGTTATGGAGACGGAGAGACACTGGCGTCTCCTCCTCCTTCCTCTGAATGCTGAAAATACCGGGGGCCAAAGCGGACGAACGGAGCGGCGCCCAGGAATAATAGTAAGTGCACTTAGATCCCTGGGCGCCGCTCTATGCAGCCTGCTGATAAGTTCAGATTCTTTGGACCCATGAAAGGTCCTCTAGTGCGCTCTCCCAAAGCCTCTCCCCCCCCCCCCCATTATCACTGGCCACAAGTCATCCCCGTCTCCCTCCCAATGTTATATGGTGGCCACAGGGTCCCCATCCCCTTCATTGGTGGCAGTGGCAGATTACACTGCTGGGGCTCAGATAGTTACCATGGCAGCCAGGACGCTACTGAAGCCCTGGCTGCCATGTTCAGCTCCCTGCTGCTGTGTGCACAGAGCCCAGGGCAGCAGGGAGATGTGAGATCCTATTCACCCTGATAGAGCTCTATCAGGGTGAATAGCACAAGGGATGAAGAAAAGATCCAGGTTCTAGTCCCTAAGGGAAGAAATGGTTGTTAAATAAAAAGTAAAAAAAAAAAAAAAAAAAAATACTAAAAGTTTAAATGGCCCCCTTCCCAGTTTTACATATAAAATTTACAAACAATAAAGAACATATTACATATCGCCACATCCCAAAAAGTGTGAGCTATTAAAATATTAAAAAATATTTCCGCTCGGTGAAGGCCGTAACAGAAAAAAAAAATCTAAACCACGTAATTCGCCATTTTTTGTCACCTTGTTCCCCAGAAAATGTCCCTGGATGTGAGAGGCATGTGGTGCTGTTTTCTCCCATGTAGTGCACCTGCGTCTCATCTTCTCAAAGTCCTTTTTTTTAAAATTATATGCATTTTAAATTTGGCGACTAAAAAATTTAATTTGGCTCCTAAATTTTTTAGTTTAGGAGCCAATGGCTCCTGGTCATTTTTTTTTGTCTGGAGCACTGAACTGTATGGGATTGAACGCTCCCGAACCACTCCATATCACCCACAAGGAAACGGGGCGTGCGAACGGTTCAATCGCACCTTGCTTCAGATGCTGTGGACTCTGGAAGACAGTCAAAAAGCCCAGTGGCCCGCATACCTACCTGAGTTGATGTGGACCTATAACAACAGAGTACACAGTACCACCGGATACTCTCCACATATGCTCATGTTTGGACGAGCCAGACGGGAGATTGAAGATCTCCACATGCCTAACCCGATGGAGCCCCCACGAGAAGTACCACCGCATGGGTGCAGGAGCACCGCCGCCGGCTGAGATTGGTACACAAGGTTGTGGGGGAGCGCCTGGGACAGGTGGTACACCCTAACCCAAGACCAGTGCAGAAAGATGGGTATGTCCCTGGTGATCGGGTGATGGCCAAAGCCAAACGGCCATCAGGGAAGTTGGATGGATAGTGGGAGGCAGTTCCATACACGGTGAAGAGAAGGGTAGACCCCGCTATTTCGGTCTATGAGGTAGAGCCAGTAGGTACAGGGGGACCCTCACTGAACTTACACCGTAATATGTTGAGACGTTGCAATTTTGATGAGCCGGTGTGCATAGAGGGGGTGCCTCCTCATGCTCAGGGTATGGAGGAAAGTCCCTCTTGATGAGGAAGAGGAGGAATGGTGGGCCGTCCCTGCTCAAATGTCCACAGAGGTTCCGGCCGTGGCAGGTTTGCCACCCAGATGCAATGCTGAGCAATCAACAGCTCCTCTCTTGTCAAATAGGCCTGTTGTCCCAAGTATTTCTGAAACCCCCAATCTGAGAAGGTCAGCGAGGCCCAATTCTGGTGTGCCTCCACAGCGTTATGCTCAGGATTAGTTTGTATGGGGAGAGTTGCCGAGGGCGACAACTTCTAGTGGGGTGGCATGTGAGAATGTGAAACAGCTATTTCTGCATAATGTCTGTATTTAAACTGTCATTTGGCATTCCGGGCACTAGAGGCCACTGTTTTGCAGCTACAGCCAGCACACTCTGAGATTTGAATATGTAAAACAGATGATGACTCATGCTGCTGCCTGTGAGTGAACCAGGAAGTGTTGATCTGGCATGGAGGAAGGATTGTGCTGTGAGGGACTGAATCCGATTCCATCCTGGCTTGCAGATGTCCGGCAGTTAATGGACACTCAGAAGGAGGAGAGTAGCTGTTATATCCTTTCTGAATCCAGTTTTTTTGAAAGAGAGGTTGTCCCAGGAAGACCAGTCCAGTGTGTGGACAGAAGGCCTCACTATCAAGCAAGGCCGCACGGTTGCTGAGAAGTTGGTGGCCATCTCTGGTAGGCTGCATCCTCGGGCCCAGAACGGACACAGGTCAGTACACCTGGTTACTGATTGCAATATATTGTGTGGCGCCTGAAGTTACAGAGACTAGCCTAGGCCTAGCATTAGTTAGTCAGTTAGGATTTATATTGTTTTGCTAGGCTGTACTGTACTGGACTGCAGCGCAGTTATTGACTTGCAGGCTCTGCTGCGTTTGCCACCAGCTAGGGGTGTCCTCTGTAGCGGCACAGCACGACTTGCAGGCTCTGCTGTGTCCGCCATCGGCTAGGCCTGTCCATTGTGCAGGGACATTTACTGTGGGTCCGGGATATAGCGTTTCTATGCATGTTTGCATTGCTTTGGTGATGCTTATGTTATTACTTGTTGTCTAAGTAAAGTTTTCTGTTCTTGCATATTAAGCTGGTGTCAGTGTCGCTTTCCTTGTCTGTGACTTCGTTGTATTCTGGGGAGCCCACCCCGGTACATGGCTTACATGTGCCCCTATAACAGTTGAAAGAACAGACTGTAGACCCGAGTCCAGAGAGGCTCTGGCAAGATGCATACACTGCCCAGATATATTAGCAAAGGGAGCAGGTATGTAAATTCTATTGTTGAGGCCTGTCTCTACACATCATACGGAGAGGGGAGGGCCTGTCCTGGCTGCACTGCCTGCTTCACATTATACAATAAACAGCAGGCTACAGCCAGGAAGCTCCTCCACTCTCCTCCGTCCCCAGATCCTGCTCAAGGCCTGTGGTTGCCCCCACCATCTGCCACCCGCCCGTGGCTTGCTGCCCCCTTTGGTTGTCCTCACCCAGCTCTGAATCCTCCTTCTGCAAATGGTAGGGATGGGGGGGATCTGGAGCATCTCCTCTCCTACATAGCGCCACATACCTCTTACATCCAGTGATGTCACCTTTGTTGTAGACGTTCTCTTTCCTCATCTTCTCCATTCAGACCAGACCGCCATGATGATTTTTCAGCCATCTCCCGTCTCTGCAGAGATTGACAAACAGACATTAGTTTCCCACATTTCCATCATCTTCACATCTTCTGAACACCCTTTTCTGCCACCCCCAATACTATACTGCATAAACAGTCCTCCTGGAAATACTACTACCACACAGATAATGCCCCCTTCAACAATTATTAGCACACATTGCTCAAAAAAAATGACTGCGCCCAGACACTAATAGTATAAAGATAATGTCCCCCAAAAATAATAGTGCTAAGCTGATATTGTGCCAGGGTGCCCCCCAAAGTAACAGTGCTCCCCAAAATCCCAAGAATAGAAATAATTCTCTGCCAGAGCATACTTAGTGGTAGTAATGCCCCTATAGTGCCCATACTAGTAATCATGTTCCTCATAGCCCCCCAGTAGTAGTAAAGCTCCGCATAATACCCCCTAGTAGTAATAATTCTCCCTATAATATGACAGTACATGAAATACCCCCGCTTAGTGCCCGCAGTTGAGCTAATGTTCCCATAATGTATGCCAGTATAAAATACCCCTATATAGTGCCCCAGTAAATGCGCTCATAGTGCTCCTCTCCCCCTTCCCCATAGTGTCCCCATAAAATGCCAGTAAAAAAATGCCCCTTCTTAGTTCCCCCAGAAGATGTCCCTAAAGTGCTCCTCTCCGCCATAATGTGCCAGTAAAAAATGCCCCTTCTTAGTGCCACCATAAGCCCAAATAGTGCTCCACTCCCCCATAGTGCCCCCAAATAATGCCCCATAGTGCCGCTCTCCCCTATAGTGCCTCCCATAATGTTCCAGTAAAAAGGCCCCTTTAGAGCCCCCACTTCCCCATAGTGCCCCCAAATAATGCCCCTATAGTGACAACAGATGCCCCATAAAGCCGCTCTCCCCATAGTGCCCCCCATAATGTGCCAATAATAAAAAAAAATCCCCTTTAGAGCCCCCAGATACCCCCATAGTGCTCCTCTCCCCCATGGTGACCCCCCATAATGTGCCAGTAAGAAATGCCCCCATAGTGCCCCCCCAAAATGGGCAAGAAATAAATGCCCCCAGAATGCCACCCCCAAAAAAATGGGGCTGTAATAAATTCCAGCTCCCCCCATAGTGCCAGCCCCCCTACAGTGCCAGCTCCCCCCATAGTGCCAGCCCCCCTCATAGTGCCAGCTCTCCCCATAGTGCCAGCTCCCCCAATAGTACCAGCCCCCCATAATGCCAGCTCCCCCCATAGTGCCAGCTCCCCCTATAGTGCCAGCCCCCCATAGTGCCAGCTCCCCAATAGTGCCAGCTCCCCCCATACTGCCAGCTCCCCCATAGTGCCAGACCCCCCATAGTGCCAACCCCCCATAGTGCCAGCTCCCCCCATAGTGCCAGCTCCCCCCTTATTGCAGCCCCCCCATAGTGCCAGCCCCCCCATAGTGCCAGCTCCCCCCATAGTGCCAGCCCCCCATAGTGCAAACCCCCTCATAGTGCCAACCCCCCCATAGTGCCAGCTCCCCCATAGTGCCAACCCCCCATAGTGCCAGCTCCCCCCCATAGTGCCAACCCCCCATAGTGCCAGCCCCCCCATAGTGCCAGCTCCCCCCATAGTGCCAGCTCCCCCATAGTGCCAGTTCCCCCCCATAGTGCCATCTCCCCCCATAGTGCCAACTCCCCCCATAGTGCAAGCCCCCCATAGTATCAACCCCCTATAGTGCCAGCTCCCCCCCATAGTGCCAGCTCCCCCCATAGTGCCAGCCCCCCCTCATAGTGCCAGCCCCCCCCATAGTGCCAGCTCCCCCCGCAAAGAAAAACAAAACAAAAAACACTAATACTTACCTCCATCAGCAGCGATGTGATGCAGGCCTCTTCCGGCCTGTGTCGCGCGCTGTGTGCTGCCCGGTTCAGACAGCGCGATGATAATGACGTCATCGCGCCGCCTGAGCCGGCCTCTGATAGGCTGCAGGCATTAGTGCCTGCGGCCTATCAGAAGAACAGGGGAGGAAGATGCCTCTCCCTTCCCTGCCCCACAGCACAGCCATCTGTATTGCTGTCCTGAGGACAGCGATACAGATGAATATGGAGATGAGCACTTCCACAATGGAAACGCTCATCTCCTACTGCCCACCGCCACGACCGCCGCAATTAAATCCAGGGCCGCACCACCTGTGGTGATCGGCGGTGCGGCCCTGAGGAATAAAAAAAATTAAAAATTTTTTAAAAAATTAAGATGGCCTGGGGGGCAATTGCCTCCCTGCCCCCCGTCCTGGCCCACCCCTGCAGTCCACTGGTCCACCATCTGAGCGCCGATCTTTAGCCTGCTGTCCCAATTTTGATTGGGGTAATCCCCTTGGCCGAATTCGATGCTGAGAACTTTTGCGGACTCCTGGGGCTCTGAAAGGGTGTCTAGCTCTACCACCTCCTCATCCGGTCAGCATAACACCTTCACCACCAACTTCAGCATAGCCAGAGGAAAACTACAGCAGGCAGTTTTGAAACTCATCTGTTTGGGGGAAAAGCCCCACACCGCGCAGGAGCTGTGGACGGGCATGGAACAACAGACCAATGAGTGGTTGGTGCCACTGAGCCTCAAGCCGGCCTGGTGGTGTGCGATAATGGGCAAAATCTCGTAGCAGCTCTGGGCCTAGCCAGTTTGACGCACAACCCTTGCCTGGCACATGTGCAGAATTTGGTGGTGCAGAGGTTCCTTAAAAATTACCCCGATATGACAGAGTTGCTGTAGAAAGTGTGGTCCGTCTGTGCGCGCTTTCGGCGTTCTCACCCTGCTGCTGCTCGCCTGTCTGCGCTGCATGGTAACTTCGGCCTTCCCACTCACCACCTCATATGCGACGTGCCCACAAGGTGAAACTCCACCTTGCACATGCTGGAGAGACTGTGCGAGCAGCAGCAGGCGATAGTGGAGTTTCAGCTGCAGCACGCACGGGTGAGTTGCTCTGCAGAACAGTACCACTTCACCACCAACGAGTGGGCCTCTATGCGGGACGTGTGTGCCATGTTGCGCTGTTTTGAGTACTCAACCAACATGGCCAGTGCCGATGACGCCCAGCGTTACCATCCCACTTCTATGTCTCCTTGAAAAAACGCTTTGGGCGATGATGGAAGAGGATATGGCACAGGAGGAAGAGGAGGAAGAGGGATCATTTCCACAGTTATCAGGCCAGTCATTCACAAGTGGCTCGGAGGGTTCCTGCACCAATGCCATGTACACAATTGTCCAGACACGGCACAGTTATGGAGGATGAGGAGGATGATTATGAGGAGGAACCGTGTTCACAGCAGGGTGGCACCCAAAGCAGCTCATGGGCATCACTGGAGCATGGCTTGGGGGATACAGAGGACACAGACGATACACCTCCCACAGAGGACAGCTTGTGCGACTACATGCTGCAGTGCCTGCGCAACGACCTCCGAGTTGCCCACATTATGACCAGTGCTGATTACTGGGTGGCTCCCCGTTACAAGGACAACATGCTGTCCTTAATTCCATTACTGGAGCGTCATTGGAAGATGCGCAAGTAAAAGGGTAAGCTGGTAGACGCGCTGCTGATGGCATTCCCACCTGACACCAGGGGCTCAGTGGAAGCACAAGGCAAAAGCACAGGAGGAGGAAAAAGTCGCCAACGCAGCTGGGGCACCGCCAGCACCTAAGAAGGGAGGGTTAGCATAGTCAAAATGTGGAAAAGCTTTGTCAGCACTGTGGCAGGCGCAGCACTATGAAGTGCCTTTTGCACTGTGGCAGTAGAAGAATTTTGATATCTCTGACTTTTAGTCTAACCAGACTGTCTATTACTCTGTAATTCCTCTAGTGCCATTCTATGGAAACAGTAGGTTTAAAGAGCACACCAAATGCTTGAAATAACTTCTTTATTAACTTCAACTTTTCTTTATATATAACACTGCTGCCTCCGCAGCAGATATTCCATGTACAAAACACGTGTTGAAAAGGTATCACAAAATGGTGGTTTGCCTAAGATGGTGGTTCAACTGTTCAATCTTGTCATTCAACATAAAATGGTGGATATATTTCTCTCTTCAGTATTTGTACTCTCACTTTAAGTTATTTAAGCACTTTATGATCTCTCTGAGAGGTATATCTGAGGTCTAACTAATAGTTCTACTTGCTCTACTTGGCTTGCAGTTTTCTCTATACAATGTCTTATGATCTGGTATGAGCATTTCGCATTTGTATGCAATTTGTTTGATTGTTTGGAATTTGTATGGCATTCGGTCGCAATTTGGTGGAACTGTAAGTAAATATACATAACTGGTTCAGTATACAGTTCTAATCACTACATTAACAATATGAACATTTCATAACTGTTCTAAATACCTATGTTGGCCTCTTGTTCCCATAAAACTTAGTTCTTACTGGAACTGTGTGTCTGTTCAGCTCCTCTCTATAGTGAATAATAATTCCGGCTAGTGGATTTCCCACACAAGCTGTGTGTGAGGCTGGCTGTAATTGGTCAAAACTCCTGGGCTGTGTGAGGCTGGCTAGGATTGGTCAAGACTCCTGCTTAGCAACAACAGTTTAACTCTATGTTTTCTGCTGCGTCTGCTGTGTCATTGACCTTACATTACATTCATATAATGAATCTTAAAGGCATATTATCTTTTCTGCTTCTGTGAACGCAATATATAACTGTTACATGACATCCAAAAACATGAAGTCACAGTAAATAACTCTGCTTTTGTCTTTAACATATAAACATGTAAACTGTATTACATTATTAGCAGGTTTAGCTATATACACATATAAGCCGTATTAGCAACCTAGGACAGGTCTTAGCTGGCCAGCTACAAGCACGCCACAACAACAAGCACCACCAGCTGATATGGAACGTCTTAGCAGGAGACAGCATTTCAGCAACAGGAGCAGTATGTGTGCACACGCCTATGCGTACTGAGTGATGGGTCTGCCCCATTCAACTTCTGAGTCTCCAAATTGGGAACATGGCCTGAGCTTGCTTTTTACTCCTTGGAGGTGCTGGTCTGCCCTGCGGCCATTGTATTGCCTGAACATGTGTTCAGAATGGCAGGGGGGTGATCACAGGACAAGTCCAGCTGCCTGTCCACAACCAATGTGGACAAGCTGACATTCATTAAAATGAACCAAGCATGGATCCCACAGGACTTGTCCGTACCTTGTGAAGAATAGACAAGTATCTTGGCCGCACCCAGCCATTGTTATACTCCAGCGCAATTTCTCTTTGTTTTCTTTTATATATTTCCCAATGCTTTTGGGTCTTACCAAATTTATAAAAAAACAAACAAAAAAAAAATCAAATAAAAAAAACTACAAAAATAGTGTTGGCTACCTCCTCCTCCTCCACCACCGCTTCCACCTACACCGCCACGTCCATCGCCTCCTCAACCTCCTACTCCACTTTGACCTCCGCCTCCTAGATCAAGATCATTATTTTTAACTTTTTTACAAATTCTATGTTATTTTAATTCATTTCCCTATCCACATTTGTTTGCAGGGCAATTGTCCTGCTCTATTTTGCTTCCCTTTGCAGCCGTCTAGCCCTTTCTATGACTTTTTTAGAGCCATTTTAGTGCCTCAAAGTTCGGGTCCTGATTGACTTCAATGGGGTTCGGGGTCAAGTTCGGGTCCCGAACCCAAACTTTGCGGCGAAGTCCAGCCGAACCCGGCGAACCCGAACTTCCAGGTGTTCGCTCAACCCCACTCATGAGGACATCTAAAATCAGGCACCTCCCCATTTCTAATTCAATAACCCATCGGCATTCTACTGGTAAGGTAAAAAGTACCGCCACCCCGCTATACGGCTCGGCCGCAAGAGACCAATAGGCTGGGTGACAAATCTGGAAGCCTGGTCGCCTGCAAAAATAAAATGTCTACATCCAGGAAAAAAAATCACAAGTCGCAAATCTAGCCTTATCTGACTCAATGCTGGCGACATTAATGGATGCCAGCGTTAACAGGGTGAGTGCCGTCATCCTGGGTGATTGAGTTAGATGGCTTTCTTCTTCTAACTCACCCCTTTACCCTCTGTATCTGAACAAGAACCTCTTCCCTCTTTTCAATGAAACAGTGGTATCCCATCACCTGTTTTTATTCTTCATCCTTCCTTGTCTCCGGACTCCAGGCCAATTCCCCCTTCTGAGGACATTTTGCCCTCAGGAGAAGACTCGGCGACCCCTGTAGGCCCTGCCATCGCTACCTATGGCTCCTCAGCCTCTTCCTCCGAAGAAGAGGGGGAGATGTTATCAAGGGCTTGGAACTGGTTGGAGAGATCAACCAGTGTGCAGTCCGTTTTACCTTTCTTTGGTACCTGGACCAGGGTGGGAGAAGATCTTACATCTCCCTTCTACTTTTTCTTGGTGCCCCGCTTTTGCTATTCCTCTAGCCACTTCCTATCATCCTCACCCATACTCTCTTAATGGGAGGACTCTGAGGACTCCGATTTTCCCAGCTGTCAGGAGGAACCATGCAGTTTCCCCTCCCCTTTCCTTTCGGAAGGCACCGAGGCCATGACTCTCTATCCAGAAGGACAGATCAACCTCCTTACCCTCTACAGTGCTCGATCTCTCCCCTTCAATAAAGCCTACAGGAGGCGCCGTTGCAATACGCCATCCCCAAAGTACGGAGACAAGATGGAGGATGCCCTCCCTCAGCGGTGACACAGGCATAACTTCTGACAGTATCTGTCACCACTTGGGGGGGCAACTGGACCAGTCTCTACCCACACCCCAACATCACCAGAATTCCCCTCACCCATGGTAAAACCAGCCCCTTCACCACCACTTACTCCTCCACATAACAATAAAGATGACTTTATATTTGTGTCACTCACACCAACCACAGCACCAGTCACACACCCATCCATATCAGACACATTTTTCAGTTTAGAACCAGTCCCTTTTTCTGATATTTGCAATGGGCGCCGCTGATGTCTCTCGTTGTCAGAGTCACTGCTATTCGCTCCAATACAAAATAATAGTTTAGATTCGGGTATAACAGTACTTGTGGGAGGACTGAGACTAGGGGCCCCAGCAGCTCCTTTACACCACCACTGCTTCTGCAACAGCACTTGGAGCCACTGAGACAACTGCAACAGACTCCGGCACTGGGATGCTCACACTTCCCATCGGGGAACAAACTTTAGCAACAGGCTTGACTGAATGCCTGCCGCTGGGCAGCCCTTACTCCATTTCAGCCTATACTTTCCCCGCTGTGTCTTTGCCACTGCAAGCAGAGATGGAGCTGAGCGCCATGCTACCTCTCTTTGTCATCTCCCGTGCCTTTGCACCAAATCCATAACAGAACCCGGGCTGTGCTAGACAACGGGGCTAGCACAAAGGGCCGACCCTGCGGCTGACTCAGGGGACACAGGAAGAGGACCATAGATATAGCTTACCACCTCTGCAGCATTGCCCTGGTTTTCTTCACCTTTAGCTTGTGGCTGCCCCCAGGCGCCTCCTCTGGGAGTTCATCTCCAATGGAAAAGTCCTGAAGACACACTGGGGACTCGAGCTGCTTTATCTCTGCCATTAGTGCCCCTCCCTGGGCACTGGTGTCACTGCCCTCCCCCAAGTTGACAGAACCGCACTGGGATGTTACTGCTGCCTGTCCTGAAAGGAGCCCACTGCACGTGGCCTGCTGTTGGGACTGCAGGTTGCCAGATGGCTCCGGTTGCTGGTCATCAACCTCCACTTCTCAGGTTGCAGCCCTGTCAACCTTTTCTCTGCCATATTACAAAATCTGTCATCATTTAACAGTTTCTCCTTGAAAGGACCACTGCTCTACCAGATCAGTGCTTTCCTCTCCATCTCCACCTCCCATTTCTTTATTTTGCTCAGGATTTCTGGCCTCATCTTTATGGGGGACCCCTCAACTCTGGCATGGGAGCCTCCAGGAGCCTCCTTATGGTCTTACTCGCCCCTTATGCTCACGGAAGTGGCTGATGACATGGGAGCCATAGGTGATAATTGACTCCCGGGCCTCTGCAATCCCCAGCCTTCCTCACTGAGGTCGGCCTCACCCCCGTGAGCACTCTGATTTTTTTCAGTAGCCCCAGAAGGACCGTTGGCACTCATGGCATCTTGCTTTGCAGTTTCTTCTTGTCTCCACAGATCTGGGGGGAGTAGCAGCCACATTGCTGTAACTCCTGGTGTTACTGGGACTTGCTCCATCCAGTCATCCCCAGAGACCCATTCCCTCCCTGGGGAGGAGAGAGCGGGACCCAGGTGAAGAGATGGTTTCCTCCAAACGATCAGGAGCTCCTCCACAAACAGCAACAGTCAACCACACCCAAAGGTAACTGCAGCTCAGGAACAGCTGGTCCAGAGCTGCACTCACTATTCTGCTGGTGGAGTCAATGTGTACATACATTACATTACTTTTCCTGTACTGATCCTGAGTTACATCCTGTATTATACTTCACAGCTGCACTCACTATTCTGCTGGTGGCGTCACTGTGTACATACATTTCATTACTTATCCTGTACTGATCCTGAGTTACATCCTGCATTATACTCCAGAGCTGTACTCACTACTCTGCTGGTGCAGTCACTGTGTACATACATTACATGACTTATCCTGTACTGATCCTGAGTTACATCCTGCATTATACTCCAGAGCTGCACTCACTATTCTGCTGGTGGAGTCACTGTGTACATACATTACATTACTTATCCTGTACTGATCCTGAGTTACATCCTGTATTATACTCCAGAGCTGCACTCACTATTCTGCTGGTGCAGTCACTGTGCACATACATTACATTACTTATCCTGTATTGATCCTGAGTTATATCCTGTATTATACTCCAGAGCTGCACTCACTATTCTGCTGGTGCACTCACTGTGTACATACATTACATTACTTATCCTGTATTGATCCTGAGTTACATCCTGTATTATACTCCAGAGCTGCACTCACTATTCTGCTGGTGGAGTCACTGTGTACATACATTACTTATCCTGTACTGATCCTGAGTTACATCCTGTATTATACTCCAGAGCTGCACTCACTATTCTGCTGGTGCAGTCACTGTGTACATACATTACATTACTTATCCTGTACTGATCCTGAGTTACATCCTGTATTATACTCCAGAGCTGCACTCACTATTCTGCTGGTGCAGTCACTGTGTACATACATTACTTATCCTGTACTGATCTTGAGTTACATCCCGTATTATACTTCAGAGCTGCACTCACTATTCTGCTGTTGGTGTTACTCTGTACAAGTATTACATAATTTATCTTGTACCGATCCCAAGTTACAATCTTGAGTTGTACAGTAGCTAGAATTTTTTCACCTATGGGAAAGGCTTAGGAATTCATTGTATTGAACCTACTTAAAACATAGCTTTTAATCAAATATTTCTAAAATAAAGTCCTGCTAGACATACAAACATTTACGTTACAATGATTATATACACATGGATAGCTGTGAGATGCTAATATAATATATGTAGGAGAAGAGTAAGCATTATATCGGTTTCTTGAGGATTTTGTACCGCTACAAGTGTGGCTACTCACGATTTAGTAGTCAGCTATTCAGTAGTGGAGCCAGACGTTGTCCAAATGGAGTATCAGGTTATGTTTAATGTCATCAATCAGAATTAGGCAGCCTCATAGCTCAGATAATGGTGTCTTCTGGTTCAGGACGATGAAAAAAAGGCAATATAGATAGATTGTGGGAGCGCAGAAAGGATTCAATTTGGGATTTTTGCCCTATGTACTGCTGGCATTCCCTGCCTAAAAGTGGAGTAATTGCCCCGAAAGGGGCAGCCCCACTTGGGCTGTGGCTGACCCTCAAGCTAGCTTTCCCTTCCTAAAGAAGCATCCCATAGAGTTATCTCATAGGATAATTGAAATTCGGATCGAAGTCCACTTCGTTAACTTCGATTCGCTCAACACTAATGCTTACCTCCCTGAAGTTGCGCTGCTTGGCCTCATGGCAACCCCGTCATGTGAGATGCCTCTTCTGAATATCTGTCATGTCCTTTTTCAGGTTCCCTGGACAGGATATCACTTTCGCTATGGACGGGGGCCATAACTGGACCTCTTCTTGGTGCATGTGCAAACTCCTGAATCCACCTAATCTGCGCATGCACCAGGGAGAGGAATGATTGTGGCCCCCTCCACAGTGGAATAGATGTCCTGTCCATAGTCCAGGCTGGAAACCTGGTAAAGATGCTGGATTTTCTGAAGAGGAGCGTCATGTGACAGGGTTCCCGAGCGGCCGAGCCACACAACTTTGGAACGGTAAGGCCCCTTTCACACGAGCGTGACGGATTAGGTCCGGATGCCTTCAGGGTGCGTTCAGTGAAACTCGCACCATTTTGCAAGCGAGTTCAGTCAGCTTTGTCTGCGATTGCATTCAGTTGTTTCGTTTTTTTTCCGCCCTGGTGCAATGCGCTTTGATGCGTTTTTCACGCACGTGATAAAAAAACTGAAGGTTTACAAACAACATCTCTTAGCAACCATCAGTGAAAAATGCATCGCCTCCGCACTTGTTTGCAGATGCAATGCGTTTTTCACTGAAGCCCCATTCACTTCTATGGTGCCAGGGCTGCGTGAAAAACGCTGAATATAGAACATGCTCCGATTTTCACGCAACGCAGAACTGATGAGTGAAAGAAAACGCTCATGTGCACAGACCCATTGAAATGAACGGGTCAGGATTCAGTACGGGTGCTATGCGGAAAACTCGCTCGTGTGAAAAGGGCCTAAGTTTATGAGAAAAAGTTCTCCTACAGGCGTGTTATGTGGAAGTAAGGTGGGTTTACAAGACCTGCTGGGTTCCAGAAAACCGTAATGTATGTAAATATGGTTGATTAAATAAACTTGGATTTGAAACATACTGGATACTACACCATTTGGTTGGGACAGTATTAAGACTTGTTTTCTAAGTTGTTTTGATAGGTAGAGACACATTGTATCCATTGGCATGGAGCCTGGAGAGCCAGTGATATTATGTAGGACACTAAATGTAGCAGATATTCCCCATTGTCTTCTGTAGCGCACTCTTCACCCATCTGCTGGATGTTTGGGGGAGTTCCTGAATCTCCAGTCTTCTCATTGTTCTTATACTAAATAAGACCCAAAATAGTCTCCTGTTATAAATAGCTGCGGGTCACTGTACGAGTCCCCCCGGAGCCCCACTACTCATTATAACCTCAAAACAATACAGTACACGCTCATCACACGACCTGTTTATCACACAGATCTACTCTACATGGAAACAACTAGAGAACAAAATCATAGCATCCCAAGAGGTATCTTGTGATAGACAGATGGATATGAAAGAATAGATATGAGACAGACAGATAGATATGAGATAGATAGATAGATAGATAGATAGATAGATAGTAGAAGATAAAAGATGATAGATAGGAGATACATAGATGAAAAGATAGATGGATACATAGATAGATACGACATGAGATAGATAGCTATGAGATGGATAGATAAATAGATATTAGATGGATAGATAGATAGATAGATAGATACTGTAGATAGATAGATAGATAATAGATAGATAGATAGATAGATAGGAGATACATAGATGAAAAGATAGATGGGGATGGATAGATGGATAGCTATGAGATAGATAGATAGATAGATAGATAGATAGATAGATAGATAGATAGTAGAAGATAAAAGATGATAGATAGATACATAGATGAAAAGATAGATAGATACATAGATAGATACGACATGAGATAGATAGCAGATAGATAGCTATGAGATGGATAGATAGATAGATAGATAGATAGATAGGTGGCAAGATATGAGATACATGGATGGATAGATAGATAGATAGGTGGCAAGATATGAGATACATGGATGGATAGATAGATAGGAGATAGATAGATGTGAGATAGATAGATAGATAGATAGGAGATAGATAGATAGGTGGCTAGATATGAGATGGATAGATGGATGGATAGACAGACAGATAGATATGAGATACATGGATGGATAGATAGATAGATAGACGGATATTATTTTTTAGTTTCTGTTTCACTGCTATTGTGAAACTACAATTGCCAGCATACTCTTCACTTCTATGGGGTTTCTGAAAACGGGCGAGAATCTGTGCCTGCTGGGAGTTGTAGTATCACAATATCTGGAGTGCCACGGGTTGCTGATTTGATCTGATACGGCATACATCGTCCTGTCAGTGTTTCAGCCTCCACATGAAATACATTAGCAGGCGCCACAGAAGTTGAGCACAGAAGTGCACCTGGAGCTCTCCTCCGCCCCTGGTCCTTGTAGCATGTCCTTTCTCCTTGGCAGGGGATGTCACTGCTTATGGGATGGGTCCTCCGTCTGTCTCTACATCTGGGTGTGTTGGAGCTTGTGGACAGGATGTTTTTGTGTTTTAACAATGGCCACCTCCCTGGTTGCTTAAATTATCTGTACTTGTTTGTATGTCCGATGTATCTGTGTATAAGATTGATCCTCAGAACCTGGAGCTCGGGCAATCTGCTTGGAATGTGATAGGTGGAGCCACAGAGGGTGCGGCGGAGAAGGTTCTCCCTCATGTCATTGCTTTGTGGAAAAAGTTTGCTAGAAATATTGAGGAATTGCTATAGTTCATCTATAGTTCATACATTTCTTGTCCTCTTATGCTGAGAAATGTTGCCCAAACAAGGTTTGTAGGGCACAGTGGGTGGGTCCACTCTGTTCGGTGCACCTTGCTCCACCTGTGTCAACACTACTAGCTTTGAAATCTCAGGATTGTAAATCAGAGAAGAGGTGTAGTTGCTGGGACGGTTTATAGAATAGTGATGGTGCACCAAACAGAATGGCCACCAAAAGTTGCATAAAAATAAACCAAAGCATTTCTCGAGATTAGAGGATTTTCCCAAGAAAGTTATGGTTATGTTTTGGGTACCGAACCAACAGGACAGTATGCTTACTTTGAAACTGACTTTGGAGGTGAGAGACTACCTTATGGTCAATCCAATTATCAGGTACAAGCCTTCCCAATAACTGCCCCATGTAAACATGCCACCGATCACCAAACAAAGCAGAAAATGCTTGCTCATTGGGTGATTGTATCTTTTACTCGCACCTAAAATGTTTGTTCATCAGCAGCAAATCACCCTGTGCAAACAAAGGATATGCTGTCTACAAAAAACGGACACTGCATGGGGATGAACAATCGTTATTATGGTCATTCATCCCCATACAATTGCCAATCCTAGAGTGGCTTACTTCTGAAATAGCAAGATAAATGAATTTAATGTGTGGTAAATGACCTTTAGCTGGCAATACATCTACTTGTTTGGCTGACAGCTATCATTCCCGACTACCCTTATCCATATTCTTGCTCGGCCGAGCATGCATATGTTGTGACTGTGGAGAGGGGAATAAGCCACTGCCAGCCACCTCTGTCTTCTCCAGACTCTTGTGGCAGCAGCTTACCTTAGGCATGTTGAAATCCAACATTCCATTTACATTGTAATTACAGCACATTTACATTGTACTTATTATTTTTCTTTCTGAATCATACAGCAATCAGCTGATTGTCCTGAGTATAGAGCTAAGCATAGTACAGTGGACAATAAAACATCTAAACTAGAGGTGAATATTTTAAGATTCGGTTCATTTCAGGTTCACCAAATTTTTGAAAATCGAATGAATTCAGAGAGAGAGAGAGATGTATATAATTTTCCCAGAAAGCAAGAGGAGCATTGTCTAGCTTACAATAATCATCACATATATTAACTGATCTCCACAACAGAAATAGTACTCAGCCAGAGGTCCCTCCAAGGCCTCTCAACTACAAAATCTGATTCTACCTGCACTGCTCTGATAAAGGGCTTTTGTTCTGAAAGAGCTAGTTGAAGATGTGAGGCCAGCTTAGCTATACCACGAAGATGTACATAGTCCTTAGGTTTCTACATATTATTATTGCCAGCACAGTACCCCAATAGAATTCTGCTTATAAACAATTGCACTTTTTGTTGAGTGCATTATATCTGTCTAGTGTTTAATGCATTATAATTAAGAAATATTACTGCTCTTCTGCATGAATAGATATAGCTGTTGTGGGGGATGGGAGGAATAACCTTATACCAGGTTTACAACTTGTTTTTACACTAGAAATGTCTTTTTGGAATCTGCGTATTTAAGCTCACTTAGCACAGTAGGCTGAAATTTGACAGTTGCCGATACTGCATTATTCCCAAAGTAAATTTTCAATAGCAGTGTTCAGTGTGTTTATAGAAGGGGAAGGACATTTACTTGCACTTCTGTCTTTACAGATTAGCAATAGATTAGCAATAACCGTTCCATACTTAGTGGGACTGTGTACCAAACCCATTACTTTTCATTTAAAAAAATAATGAGGGGGCAAAGGAGCCCACAATGACATATCATAGTATGTTAAAAGTGGTGGGGAGGGTAAGTACTACGACAATAATTGTTTGTTGAACAAGAATTAGGAGCAGGATCATGGTGCTAAGGAGTAGAAGGATGAGTGTAGTGGTAATAAAAAGTGGAGGAAATGTACTGCCAAAACCTCTGAAAGAACTGCCAAGGCAAGATCTGCTTATATTGTGGTCAGCCCAGAAATTGGATGATGCTGCGGATACTGTGTGTACAGGCTCAAAACACCCCAAACCTATGGCAAGCTAGCCAACTCCCGTAAGGTGTTTTTTCTCCATAAAACCAGCACACAAAACTACAGCTGTGCGCAAGATCTGCAGAATTAAAATAAGCCATGGGCATTCAAACACAAACATGGGTACCAGGGCTCTATTGCAGTGCATGAGGTGGCATCACCAGATCCTTTGGGAAAATAGAACTTGCCAGCTTTCACAATCAGAGCAAGTATATCCTCCTTCTCCTGGTCTTCTTTGTGGCAGCCAACCCAAATCCCCAAGTAATACAGTGTCCTTGTCATTATTATCAGGTTCTTCTCCTGCTCAGAATCCTCCTCCTCCTTGTCCTCCACTTCCTGAGACATCCATAATGAAATGTGTAGGCATGAGAAAATTAGCTTGTGTACACGTGGAACAAGTTGCTGGTGCTGCTGTAAGATATTCATACTTCTGCTTAGCTGTCCAACTGTATAATTGTACTGCCGCCAGTGTGTCTAAAAGGGACGCCCCTCTCTGTCCTCGGCACAGTCACCAACTTCTCGTCCAGTTCAGTTTCCTCAACATGATGAAACAGTTTTTTCATGTGCCGCACCAGGCTGAGGCAAATCATCAAATGGAGACCTACTGCCTCAATGCCCAGCAAGAGGCGTGATGACACCCAAATGGACCAAGTTGTTCTCCATCCGTGTCCAAAACATTTTTTTTTTCAAAATAAAGTAGCTATGCATGGATGAGCCTATGAAAAGATCTGGCCTTGCTGACTGTGCCCCATATGGCTGTTGCTAACACCACTTCCAAAGCTGTTACTCCTCGCTGGTAATCCCCTCCTGTCACCACTATTAATGCTATGCATCCACTACTACTATTACTACTGCAGTATCCCAGACCTGAGGGTATCTGGCTGTAAGGTATGGTTGGCAAATGGTTAGCAGGAACAGGGCTAACAATCCTGTTCCTTCTTGCTTGGTATGAGTGTGCTGATTCCCTCTTCCTGCCAGGAGGGGGAGTTCCTATTCAGAGATATACAGGAGAGGAAGCACACTTATGAGCTCCTGCTCCTGTTACAGATTCTCCATAAAGAATAACTAAAGTTTTCCTCAAGTAAATCTTTGAGAAGTGAGACAACAGAGTGAATAGCTGAGCACCTGCATTGAATACACTGCTGAAAAGTAAGGGACTACAGCTAAGACACTCATCACCTAAACTACCAGTAGGCCAGTTAAAGCTAACATCTGGATCTGATAGTGGACATCTACACTCACAAGTGCTAAATTGTAGCCATCCAACCTTCCTCCATATTTCTTACTGGTGCCAGAAATTGCACTTGGAATCCACTGCTATTGAATTTACATTTGCACTTAGTAAAAGAGACTATTATACATTTACTTCTGGCCTCATTCTTCAAAACTACATTTCCACTGCGCTGATCCCCAGGGAGCAGTGGTCTGAGGGAGTACACCATGGCTCAACACTTCATCCACTACCACTCCCATCTCCTGCGGCTGCTCCTCAGAGGCTCACTGCACTACTACCCATAAGCAGCAAATCTACTGCCTTGTATGTTCCATGCTATGCTGCTACTGCTGCCACATGCCGCTATTACCTTCCCCTTTCTACACTGTACTTCTGCTGCTCTCAATTAAACAGGAGAATTTTTTTAAGCTTGTTCAGAACTAGCCTCTTTTTCTTCTGACACTTGCGCATGTATAAATATGAACAGGCATTTGGCCCTGTTAATGCATACTTTTTGGAGGCTTAGTCCTCAAACAAGCCACAGTTTTTTTGCCATAACATTGTGTGTGTTTAAACACCATTTGCCCATGATAAGGGACAATTTTTTGAAGCGTTGGAATATGAAAGAGCATAACACATGCAATGACATGTTTGATAATGACAGTAACCATGCTTTTTTCATAGCTATATGTCAGTGTCACTTCGACATTATTTGCTATTGCTGTCATTGCATTCAAGAGCTCAGAAGCAGAGAGAGAAAAAGCAAACATTCATAAAAAATGAACGAAAAGAGCTAACAACTTTTCCTAAAAGAGACTAGAAGGTGCTATATACCAATCCAATTTTCAGGTCAATTGCAGCAATTTGGTTTGGGTAGAACTGATTGAGATCCGAGCCAAACTTTTTGCCGGCAACCTGAAACAAAACGAATCTCAAAAGGTTTGCTGATCTCTAATTAATATCTATAGTGGGAGGGAAGGCAAGCTGCTTCCTCCCTCACTGATTTCACCATTCTATGGGGTTGTACGGTATTCACTGATTTTCTATCTGTTTAAAAAACAAAAAAGCAAAATCGCGTTACAGGCTGAGGCTATATACAAGGGAGCAGTATGTAAATTGAAACATGTGATGCAAAACTAGATACAGAATTTGCCCATTAAATCACCACCAGATCATGCATCATAATCTACAGAAAGAGAGTCAATCAAGTATTCTCTGCACCCTAAGAATAATTGAGAGTTATTATATAAGTAGTTTACTGGTTCCAAGATACTCCTCCTACAGTCAGGTCCATAAATATTGGGACATCAACACAATTCAAAATTTTTTGGCTCTATACACCACCACAATGGATTTGAAATGAAACGAACAAGATGTGCTTTACCTGCAGACTATCAGCTTTAATTTGAGGGTATTTACATCCATATCAGGAACGGTGTAGGAATTACAACAGTTTGCATATGTGCATCCCACTTGTTAAGGGACCAAAAGTAATGGGACAGAATAATAATCATAAATCAAACTTTTGCTTTTTAATACTTGGTTGCAAATCCTTTGCAGTCAATTACAGCCTGAAGTCTGGAACGCATAGACATCACCAGACGCTGGGTTTCATCCCTGGTGATGCTCTGCCAGGCCTCTACTGCAACTGTCTTCAGTTCCTGCTTGTTCTTGGGGCATTTTCCTTTCAGTTTTGTCTTCAGCAAGTGAAATACATGCTCAATCGGATTCAGGTCCAGTTATTGACTTGGCCATTGCATAACATTCCACTTCTTTACCTTAAAAAACTCTTTGGTTGCTTTTGCAGTATGCTTTGGGTCATTGTCTATCTCAATATGAAGCGCCGTCCAATGAGTTTTAAAGCATTTGGTTGAATATGAGCAGATAATATTGCCCGAAATACTTCTGAATTCATCCTGCTGCTTTTGTCAGCAGTCACATCATCAATAAATACAAGAGAACCAGTTCCATTGGCAGCCATACATGCCCACGCCATGACACTACCACCACCATGCTTCACTGATGAGGTGGTATGCTTAGGATCATGAGCAGTTCCTTTCCTTCTTCATACTCTTCTCTTCCCATCACTCTGGTACAAGTTGATCTTGGTCTCATCTGTCCATAGGATGTTGTTCCAGAACTGTGAAAGCTTTTTTAGATGTCGTTTGGCAAACTCTAATCTGGCCTTTCTGTTTTTGAGGCTCACCAATGGTTTACATCTTGTGGTGAACCCTCTGTATTCACTCTGGTGAAGTCTTCTCATGATTGTTGACTTTGACACACATACACCTACCTCCTGGAGAGTGTTCTTGATCTGGCCAACTGTTGTGAAGGGTGTTTTCTTCACCAGGGAAAGAATTCTTCGGTCATCCACCACAGTTGTTTTCCGTGGTCTTCCGGGTCTTTTGGTGTTGCTGAGCTCACCGGTGCGTTCCGGTTCCAAACAGTTGTTTTGGCCACGCCTAATGTTTTTGCTATCTCTCTGATGGGTTTGTTTTTGTTTTTTCAGCCTAATGATGGCTTGCTTCACTGATGGTGACAGCTCTTTGCCTCTCATCTTGAGAGTTGACAGCAACAGATTCCAAATGCAAATAGCACACTTGAAATGAACTCTGGACCTTTTATCTGCTCATTTTAATTGGGATAATGAGGGAATAACACACACCTGGCCATGGAACAGCTGAGAAGCCAATTGTCCCATTACTTTTGGTCCCTTAACAAGTGGGAGGCACATATGCAAACTGTTGTAATTCCTACACCGTTCACCTGATTTGGATGTAAATACCCTCAAATTAAAGCCGACAGTCTGCAGTTAAAGCACATCTTGCTCGTTTCATTTCAAATCCATTGTGGTGGTGTATAGAGCCAAAAATGTTAGAATTGTGTCGATGTCCCAATATTTATGGACCTGACTGTATATTCTACTATGTTCTTATGAATGTAGCTAACTTCTTTGAGTCACTGCTCCTAGATTGTGCCTTTTTCTTATAAAAGAAGCTTACTGCTTCTCAGACACCCCTTCTAGATTCTACTAGGGTCATAAAGAGTAGCTTACTGCTTCTCAGTCATCCATGCAAGATACTACACTGATCATAAAAAGTAGCTTACTGCTTCTCAGATATCCCTTCTAGATTCTGCTATAGTCATAAAAAGTAAAAGACAAATGGTGGCTCTCTCACTGTACCACTTCTGGATTGGTGCACAACCCCTCAGCACTCCCAATTGCTGGTACGTGGAAAATGAAGAAAACTTGGATAGGGGGTCACTCAAAATATCAGGCAAACACTTGGGGATATGTATCCACACTCACTTTATAATACATACATTACACGATAATAAATGCTACATAAAACATGTCATAAAATACAATAAGAAACGATAAAAATAAACCGCTATATCCCAATGTCTGTTGGGGTAATGACCGTAAGTCCCAAGTGTCTATTAATGGCCGCAATAGGGCTAAAAGTTCCTCAAGTTGCCGTTTGAAACAAATAGAGAGTCACTCTTTCATTAATAGATCTAGGTAATACAATATTGTCGATCAGTTGTACATTACCATACCGGACCTTCGGTGAAGTCTCCTGCTTCCAAATGTGGCGCTGTGTAAGGTTCAGCAGACTGGTGCAGCACTATGGTAGACGCTTCCTGCTGTGACCTTCCAGGACCTTACGTGGCGTCCCACGTGGTTCACTGTTTGGTCGTGCGCTGATGACGTCTTCTGCTTCTGCGCGGAGATTTCAAATCACCTGTGTCCGATTTGTTGGTATTTTCGTATATAGAATACAACTGCTGCTTGGATGATCCCTCACTGTTTCCCAAACGCGTTTCGGGGATGAGCCCCTTCTTCAGTGGTCAACCACTGAAGAAGGGGCTCATCCCCGAAACGCGTTTGGGAAACAGTGAGGGATCATCCAAGCAGCAGTTGTATTCTATATACGAAAATACCAACAAATCGGACACAGGTGATTTGAAATCTCCGCGCAGAAGCATAAGACGTCATCAGCGCACGACCAAACAGTGAACCACGTGGGACGCCACGTAAGGTCCTGGAAGGTCACAGCAGGAAGCGTCTACCATAGTGCTGCACCAGTCTGCTGAACCTTACACAGCGCCACATTTGGAAGCAGGAGACTTCACCGAAGGTCCGGTATGGTAATGTACAACTGATCGACAATATTGTATTACCTAGATCTATTAATGAAAGAGTGACTCTCTATTTGTTTCAAACGGCAACTTGAGGAACTTTTAGCCCTATTGCGGCCATTAATAGACACTTGGGACTTACGGTCATTACCCCAACAGACATTGGGATATAGCGGTTTATTTTTATCGTTTCTTATTGTATTTTATGACATGTTTTATGTAGCATTTATTATCGTGTAATGTATGTATTATAAAGTGAGTGTGGATACATATCCCCAAGTGTTTGCCTGATATTTTGAGTGACCCCCTATCCAAGTTTTAGTCATAAAAAGTAGTTTACTGCTTCTCAGACACTCCTATTTGATTCTACTAGGGTCATAAAAAGTAGCTTACTGCTTCCCAGAAATTTCTCCTAGGTTCTACCATGGTCATATAAAAGTAGCTTACTGATTCCCAGACACCCTTCCTACATTCTACTATGGTCTTATAAAAGTAGCTTACTGTTTTTCAGACATTCCAATTAGATTCTGTTAGGGCTAAATAAAAACAGTTTACTGCTTCTTAGACACTTGTGGGACATTGTTTTTTTTATAAAATAGCTCACTGTTCCTGTTAAATCTCCTAGGTTCTACTACAGTATATTCTCGTAAAAAATAGATAACTGCTTCTCATGCACTCCTTCTACATTCTACCATGTTTTTATTTAAGTTACTTACTGCTTCTTAGACATTCAACCTAGATTACACCATGTTCTTATGAAGCAAAACAATATGTCTGGTTTGTATAAAAAAAAAAAAAAAAAAAAGACAAATCAAGGATTTATGCTCACAAGGGATATCCCTTCTATTCAGCTCCAGTCCTGAGGGCTCGACATGTGTCAAATTTTTAGAAATAATATGGATAAAAGTTCTGGGAATTTTACCTTAATGTAATACTTTTAATATACAGGGTGGGCCATTTATATGGATACACCTTAATAAAATGGGAATGGTTGGTGATATTAACTTCCTGTTTGTGGCACATTAGTATATGTGAGGGGGGAAACTTTTCAAGATGGGTGGTGACCATGGCGGCCATTTTGAAGTCAGCCATTTTGAATCCAACTTTTGTTTTTTCAATGGGAAGAGGGTCATGTGACACATCAAACTTATTGGGAATTTCACAAGAAAAACAATGGTGTGCTTGGTTTTAACGTAACTTTATTCTTTCATGAGTTATTTACAAGTTTCTGACCACTTATAAAATGTGTTCAATGTGCTGCCCATTGTGTTGGATTGTCAATGCAACCCTCTTCTCCCACTCTTCACACACTGATAGCAACACCGCAGGAGAAATGCTAGCACAGGCTTCCAGTATCCGTAGTTTCAGGTGCTGCACATCTCGTATCATCTGAAGGCAATCGTCTATGCTGTGAAGATACGAGATGTGCAGCACCTGAAACTACGGATACTGGAAGCCTGTGCTAGCATTTCTCCTGCGGTGTTGCTATCAGTGTGTGAAGAATGGGAGAAGAGGGTTGCATTGACAATCCAACACAATGGGCAGCACATTGAACACATTTTATAAGTGGTCAGAAACTTGTAAATAACTCATGAAAGAATAAAGTTACGTTAAAACCAAGCACACCATTGTTTTTCTTGTGAAATTCCCAATAAGTTTGATGTGTCACATGACCCTCTTCCTATTGAAAAAACAAAAGTTGGATTCAAAATGGCCGACTTCAAAATGGCCGCCATGGTCACCACCTATCTTGAAAAGTTTCCCCCCTCACATATACTAATGTGCCACAAACAGGAAGTTAATATCACCAACCATTCCCATTTTATTAAGGTGTATCCATATAAATGGCCCACCCTGTATATAATGTAATAAAATAGTAAATACATAAACATATTTTCTAAGCTTTAGTTCCAGTTTCTGTCCATTTGTGACAGTGTCAGGTTCCTCCTGTATGTTCTATCATATGAACTTTGCAGCATTTATATGTTTAAGTCATTTTCTCTTTAGCATTTTCCCGAGCTTTATTTAACTTTTTGTATACATGCAGCACATCCTCTCTTATCCCTGGAGGATTGTGGTGCTGCCAATACGACTGTCTCTCTCAGGCCATCAAAAGACAACAAATTGTTCTTCTCTGCTAATCTACACAAATAAAAGGGGCTTCTCCCCTGAGTGCAGATGAATTCTATTGAATTTCGTAAGCATGAAGCGAAGGCTCCTCAGCCACGTCTCTAGTTTTACGGGACAACAATGAGATCTGATGACGGCTCTTCTCCACCACTCAGACCAGGTTCTTTAAGGTGCTGTGAAGAGTCAATTTGGCATCACTAAGGTACATTGTCTACTAGTATTTGAAGCAATTTAAACTTCCTACTTGGGGACATTAATCCTAGGAATAGAAAACAATGCAGAGAAGACTCGTCCCCGGCATACGTGTCCAGGAAACCATTGTGCTTAGTGACATAACCCTGTGACATACGGAAAACATAAAGGGTAATTCCTGACACAATGTTAACGTAAAGACTACGGGAATTATTTAGAAGTTCCAAGGTCAAAACATTTTACATTATTAAGTTATTTTACTATTTGTTTTTATCTTTGGCAAAATTAACTTTGTACCTCCTATGAGGTGAAGTGAGGGAAGGGCAATGTCCACCAATTTATTAGACCATTTAGTCACTGACTAAGCTAAATATCTTACAGTAGCATGAAAAATGATTAAATGAATGTCCCCAAAGTACAAAAATATTACAACTACAGGGGAGTGGAAATAAAAAAAAAAAACTACTTGTCGAAGGACTAAAGCGGGAGCTCGATCTACTTGTCCCTTATGACAATCTACAAAAAATAATTTTAAATCAAAACCATATTTAAATAAGGTCTTTATTGATAGCAACTTAGAAGACAGGCCCAAAATGTACTGTAATTCAATCAAACAAACAAACCCAAAAATAGATTGTGAGCTTAAACAGAACAGATTTCCAAACGAGAACTGTAGCTTACTTTATCAAAAAACTTAAGTTAACAGAGGCACCCTCATGAACCATCATGGACATGCTTGGTTATGCTAGATGAACTTGAACTGAACATAACACATAAAGGAAAATTAAGTGACAGTGCCTCTCTGTTATGACAAGTAGGGTTAATTGCGCGGAGGGCAGCTCCCTGTCAGAGGTCGGGTGCCAGGAATGTTTCTACAATGTTTGTATTAGTGGGCAGTGCGCCCAGCCCGGTATTAAAATCATTGGTGGGCAGTGCGCCCTCCCTCCCCCCCATCATTGGTGGCAGTGGCAGTTCCGATCGGAGTCCCAGCAGTGTAATGCTGGGATTCCGATCGGTTACCATGGCAGCCAGGACGCTACTGAAGTCCTGTCTGCCATGGTCAGTTACTCAGCAGCATTATACTTACATGCGCTGTGGCATGTTACTCAGCAGCATTATACTTACATGCTTATAGCAATGCGCCGCACAGACCTGTGTGTTACAAGAAGAAGGAGCGCCGGGCAGCCACAGCGCATGTAAGTATAATGCTGCTGAGTAACTGACCATGGCAGACAGGACTTCAGTAGCATCCTAGCTGCCATGGTAACCGATCAGAGCCCCAGCATTACACTGCTGGGACTCCGATCGGAACTGCCACTGACACCAATGATGGACGGGGGAGGGCGCACTGCCCACCAATGATTTTAATACTGGGGAGGGGGGGAGGGCGCACTGCCCACCAATGATTTTAATACTGGAAAGGGGGGGCGTACTGCCCACAAATAATGTTAATACCGGGGAGTGGGGGGGAAGGGCGCACTGCCCACCAATGCAAACATTGTAGAAACATTCCCGGCACCCAACCTCTGACAGGGAGCTGCCATCCGCGCAATTAACCCCTCAGGTGCCGTGGATGGCAGCGCCCTGTCAGAGGTGCGTCCCCATCACCATGGGAACACCTCGGGTTTAGAATATACCATCGGATCTGAGTTTTCTCCAATCCGATGGTATATTTTAACTTCAAGTGTCCCCATCACCATGGGAACGCCTCTCCAAGCCTAGCTTGTCACTGATCCACTGCGTCCGCTGCTCCGGTAAACAAAGCAATCTCAGCCCTGCTACTTGCCCACAGCAGTGCAAAGCTACTGAACAAACTACCTGCCCAACGCCCGGAACTGCATGTCCCGGGGCGTCGGGCGATACGATTTCCACATCCCTGCATTATAGTACTGCCAATATGTACAAGAATATAACTACTATAATACTGCTCCTTATGTACAAGAATATAACTACTATAATACTGCTCTTATGTACAAGAATATAACTACTATAATACTGCCTCCTATGTACAAGAATATAACTACTATAATACTGCCTCCAATGTACAAGAATATAACTACTATAATACTGCTCCTATGTACAAGAATATAACTACTATAATACTGCCTCCTATGTACAAGAATATAACTACTATAATACTGCTCCTATATACAAGAATATAACTACTATAACACTGCCTCCTATGTACAAGAATATAACTACTATAATACTGCCTCCTATGTACAAGAATATAACTACTATAATACTGCCTCCTATGTACAAGAATATAACTACTATAATACTGCTTTCTATGTACAAGACTATAACTACTATAAAACTGCTTCTATGTACAAGAATATATGTACTATAATACCGCTTCCTATGTACAAGAATATACAGTAACTACTATAATACTGCCCCATATGTACAATAATATAACTACTATAATACTGCCTCCTATGTACAAGAATATAATTACTATATTACTGCTCCTATGTACAAGGATATAACTACTATAATAATGTCTCCCATGTACAAGAAAATCATTACCATAATACTGCCCCTATGTACAAGAATATAACTACTATAATACTGCCTCCTATGTACAAGAATATAACTACTATAATACTGCTCCTATGTACAAGAATATAACTACTATAATACTGCTCCTATGTACAAGAATATAACTACTATAATACTGCCTCCTATGTACAAGAATATAACTACTATAAAACTGCTTCCTATGTACAAGAATATAACTACTATAATACTGCTCCTATGTACAAGAATATAACTACTATAATACTGCCTTCTATGTACAAGAATATCACTACTATAATACTGCTCCTATGTACAAGAATATAACTACTATAATACTGCCCGTATGTACAAGAATATCATTACTATAATACTGCCACTATGTACAAGAATATAACTACTATATTACTGTCTCCTATGTACAAGACTATAACTACTATAATACTGCCCGTATGTACAAGAATATAACTACTATAATACTGCCTCCTATGTACAAGAATATAACTACTATAATACTGCCAGTATGTACAAGAATATAACTACTATAATACTGCTCCTATGTACAAGAATATAACTACTATAATACTGCTCCTATGTACAGGAATATAACTACTATAATACTGCTGCTATGTACAATAATATAACTAATATAATACTGCTCCTATGTACAAAAATATAACTACTATATTACTGCTCATACTATAATACTGCTCATATGTACAAGAATATAACTACTATAATACTGCTCCTATGTACAAGAATATAACTACTATAATACTGCTCCTATGTACAAGAATATAACTACTATAATACTGCCACTATGTACAAGAATATAACTACTATAACACTCCTATGTACAATAATATATTTACTATTGTGAGAGTTATAGTCCATACATCTATTATTCATATATATAAGTAGCATAAATTAATATACTCACTATATGAAATGTGAAGTGTTAGTTTGAACCTAGGTTGAACTTTATCATATTTACCTGCTTCCTATTTACAGTTAAAGAATATCACTACTATAATACAGCCCTTTTAAAGCCTCATAATGCGCGGTGTCCGCCATTTCACTGTGATCTGAGCATAGGGAGAGACGTGACAAGTGCTAGGGATAGTGTTTAAGAAGCCTTTAACTGTGAAATATAGGATAGGGAGACTGCAGGGACAGAGTAGGGAGATCATAGGGAGAATTTTTACACACTGTAGGGTGAGCATAGGGAGACTGCAGGGGCAGTACAGGCTCTTTCATCTGAAGCTGAAGGGGTCCATAGGAGACATCCCACTTTGTATCAATCCCTGTGTAGGGCACAGAGCTATCAAAATTGAACAATGTCCTACTTGTTCAATAGATAAGCAATTCTCTTAGGCCTTGGTTCTCAAACTGGGGTAAATAAGCTGCCTAATATAACTGTTCATTGACATTGAATAACTTATTTTACATATACAGTTACTGTTACTGTACAGGATGTCCAACAAAGAGGTGCTAGGCCCCTCCAAAGAAACGGGCAGTGGCAAAAATGTTGCTGTAGCTGGCAGATGTCGCAGCAGAAGAGGGGGTGGTGGGGTGGTAGCGGCAGCCGCAGAGCTGCTACTTGATTCACTATGTACTCTCATTCTGGATGGAGTTTGGATTCCAGCTGAAGTGTTAGGTTGTATGTTGTATGTTAAGCCTTCATGGTCAATTATGTGTTTTGTTTTAGTTTATCCGTATTCATCATGAGACTCCTACAATAAACGAAGCATTTTTATTTTTATTATTATTATCTATTGTGTTGTTTCATTTTCTTCTGATTATCCTGCGGGTTAGGTAAGACATTTTTTACTCCAGTTGAAGTGTTGATTTACCTTGTACCTTCAGTCTGGATGTAGTCAGGACTCCATCTGAAGTGTTGGTTTGTATGTTGTATGTTAAGCCTTCATGGTCAATTACAGGTGGAACTTGTATGTGTTCAAGTTGAAAAAACCTTAGAAAAGTAATGGAAGATAGGCTACACGTACAAAATTGAATCAGGAAGAAAAAGTGAAATTAACGTGCTTGAATAAAGACAATACCTTTATCATTATATGGGTAAGAACAAAAAGCAGTTTTGCTCAAGTGATGTCCTAGATACGACAAGAAAACCTCCTATTATAGATAGGATGGGTAATATTACCCATCCTATCTATAACAGGAGGTTTTCTTGTCATATCTAGGACATCACTTGAGCAAAACTGCTTTTTGTTCTTACCCATATAATAATAAAGGTATTGTATGTGTTCAGTTTTATCTAATCCTTATTCATGGTAAGACTCCCACAATAAAGGTACCATTTTTATTTTTACTATATTATCTATTATGTTGTGTCCTTTTCTTCTGGTTATTCTGTGGGTTAGGTAAAACACCTTCTCATCACCGAGGTGATTGCAAAAAGACAACAGTGTGCGTGCACTGATCCAGCAGCACAGAAGCTGAAAGTCCTCCTGGCCAAGTTGCTGGTACTACAGTCCCTTCCTTTCCATGTGGTTGACTTTGCACATTTCAGAGAACTGATGGTTTCTGCCAAGCCAAGGTGGAGAATCCCAAGCCATCATTACTTCTCTAAAAAAGCTGTACTAGCCCTGCATACGTACGTACAGCAGGAGGTGGGCCAGTCCTTGAGCCTGTAGGTGTCTGGTACAGTTCATGGCAGTGCCGACGTGTGGACAATATATGTTCTTATGGCCCACTGGGTAAATGTTTGGTGTGACAAAAAAAAACTCGCCACTGGATGCTGGAGAAGCCTGGTTGCCAGCCTCTTGCCCCAGGATTATGGGCCCTCTCATCAGCCCATGCTAAACTTAAACCCCATGGCGATTTTGACTGTGTTTGTGGCATCTGAGCGCTGTTCGGATATATTGAGCGCTCAGATCTAAGCCATCTGGGGATATGTTAAATGTCTGTTTTATGCAATAGCTGCACAGTTAAATATTCTTATGTCTTTTATTGTCTTTTGCTACCATGTGGCTAAGGAAGTTTTGCCTCTGCCCTTGGAGATAAATTGGATTACTTCCCAATTGTCTCCAGGACAGAAGACATTGTGTAAAACTGTGTATTCTCCTGCCTGTGATAATTACATTAACCCATTATGTAAGGTAATTGTATCACAGGCAGAGGGGAGGATTTTGTGTGGGAGTGTCTGAGTGTATTGTACGTGTTTACTGGTTGTTTTACAAAACCCTGTGGGTGGTACTAATGTGTATATAAGATCAATAAACACACAGCTCTGGCTGACTACTGCTTGACCCTTAACACAGAGCCTCGTCTCGTTCTTGGGGGGGATTCACTGTATGCTGTTAGAGACTGATTGCTAGGAGTGTAAGCCGCTTGGGTGCATTTCCTATTCGTCTGCTAGCAGCTATTCGTGAGGTTCCGTTCGGGAGTTTGGTGTTCTGTAAGTAGCTGTGCCTGTAGCTCTGGAAGGGGAAGATCGCCTAAACGGTTTTAACCCCCTTTAATGCCCAGGGTGCCGTAACATTTGGTTTGTCTGCACAAGCAACAGGAGAGAAGCAGGAGGAACATGAGGAGCTGGATGGTGATGAAGCAGACCAGGCAGATGACCCCGACAGACGGTGTCAGTATGCAGTGGAAATGGAGGCAGGGAGTCCCTCTGATTCCCTTGTGCAAACGGCCAGTTGCATGCTGAATTGCTTGCGTTGTGACAGCTGCATTATTACCATTCGGCAGAGGGATGACTACTGGCTCTCCACAATGTTAGACCATCACTACCAGGCTGAAATGAGGGATGATGAACTCAACAACTATCGAGACATCCTATGTAGTCAGTTGGTCACTGCCTATGTGCGCCATCGCCCATCCTCATGAAGGTCTGACCAAGTGGACCCTCTGCGCTCACGCTCCACTGCCATGACTACAGGAGGGTGGCAAGGAGCAGCACCAGCTCTGTCAGCAGTAACTTCGGTTTCGAGTCTCTGATGAGCAAATTTTTTCACTCGCCAACGGAAGAAACCAGCCAACAGCAGGACATGAAGCAGACCCTGAACCAGCAGGTGGTGGCATACTTGGGTTAGCCTTCTCACCCCAGATCCAAGATCCCCCTGGACTACTGTGCAGCCAAACTTGAATTGTGGCTGCAATTGGCCGAGTTTGCCCTGGACAAGCTTTCCTGACCGGTCAGTAGTATGGCATCAGAGCAGGTGTTTTGTACAGTAGGGGGCATAGTTACTCCAAAGAGAACTCACCTTTCAACACAAAATGTAGAGATATTAACCTTTGTAAAGATGAATCAGGCGTGGATCAGCCAGGATTTCTAGACACCAGTACCGTTACTTCTGGCCACGTCCTTCAGTCACTATTCTGATGCTGCCACCCGCCTGATGCCACACACCTGCCACTATATTTACATCATGAGCCATCTCTGTTTTGGACCCACTCTTGTTTTTGCCTTACCGATACTGATCAGTTACTGACCGTGTGAAGGCGGATACTCAAAAGACAGGATCCATTTTTTAGGGGGTTGTTCTTATGACGGATTAGAAGAAAGGAAAAATAAACAGTGACGTCAGCACAAATTTACTGCTGACACCCACTCCACTCTGTCATGGGGCCACTACTTCAATCATCATTGGCTAACAGAACAAGTTATCTAGCAATCTATATGTCACGAAAAGGTAGGAATCAGTGCAGTCCTAAAATCCACTCACTCCTCTATCCCTACCTACTTGCATGGTCCGTCCTAACCGACGAGGTACAACTGGGAAGCAGTCCCTAGAAGGGTTGAGCGAACCCGAACTGTAAAGTTTGGGTTCTTACCGAACTTTAGGATTTTTGGACCCCGGACCCGAACATTTCCGTAAAAGTTCGGGTTCGGGTTTGGTGTTCGGCGCTTTCTTGGCGCATTTTGAAAGTCTGCAGAGCAGCCAATCAACAAGCGGTTAACTGTCTGACCTTAGAAGCCATCACAGCCATGCCTACTTATGGCATGGCTGTGATTGGCCAGTGCAGCATGTGACCCAGCCTCTATATAAGCTTGAGTCACGTAGCGCTGCACGTCACTCTGCTGTTACAAGTGTAGGGAGAGGATGCTGCTGGACTTGTGATTTTAGGGAGAGGCCTGACCAAAAAAATAATAACTTTTATAATTCTGTTAGTTAGGTAGGTGGCGGCGGCGGCCATTTTATTCAAGCTCAGTGCACCAGCACTGCATCTGAGCTTTTGGGACATTGCAAATTACAATTTTTTGGGCAAACTACAACATCTGGATTAGTCAGTGTGCAAGTTAAGGTAGAAATACACCCATCACTTTCTGGGGTTTTAAAAACATACTTTTTTGCCAAAAAACTGTATTTTCCTGATCTGCAAGTGTTAAATTCAAGTTTATTATATACAGCTTTCATATTCTGTTACCAAAAAAACACTTTTTTTGGCAATCTACAACATCTAGATTAGTCAGTGTGCAATTTAAGCTAGAAATACACCAATCATTTTCTGGGGTTTAAAAAACACATTTTAAAAAAAACAAAACATTATTTTCCATATCTGCAATTGTTAAATTCAAGTTTAATATATACAGCTTTCATATTCTGTTACCAAAAAAACAGTTTTTTGACAATCTACAACATCTTGATTAGACAGTGTGCAATTTAAGCTAGAAATACACCCATCATTTTCTGGGGTTTGAAAAACACAATTTTTTGACAAAAAATACTATTTTCAGGCCTTGCAGCATCAACACGTGTGAAATTACAGGCTTATATACTGCTGTCAAATTCAGTTGTTAAACAAACACTCATTTGGGCACAAAAAATTTAGTTGGCAGCCTTTGATGCAGATGTCATTGTGAGATACACCCTTAATACATTTGGGTTACATTCAGAGATTTTAAATACCGCCATTTGGTGCACCAATATTGAATTCATGCCTACATTGGTTCAGGCCGTGTGAGATACACCCTCTACGTACAGGGGTTTGATTCAGGGATTTGAAATACAGCCATTTGAAATAAAGCAATTTTGGACAAAATTTTTTTTTATTTAGGCCTACACTGGTTCAGACTGTGTGAGATACCCCCTCTACAAACAGGGATTTGAATCAGGCATTTGAAATACAGCCATTTGAAATACAGCCATTTTGGGCAAATAAATATTTACTTCAGGCCTACACTGGTTCAGACCATGTGAGATATCCCCTCTACAGGGAGTGCAGAATTATTAGGCAAGTTGTATTTTTGAGGATTAATTTTATTATTGAACAACAACAACCATGTTCTCAATGAACCCAAAAAACTCATTAATATCAAAGCTGAATATTTTTGGAAGTAGTTTTTAGTTTGTTTTTAGTTTTAGCTATTTTAGGGGGATATCTGTGTGTGCAGGTGACTATTACTGTGCATAATTATTAGGCAACTTAACAAAAAACTAATATATACCCATTTCAATTATTTATTTTTACCAGTGAAACCAATATAACATCTCAACATTCACAAATATACATTTCTGACATTCAAAAACCAAACAAAAACAAATCAGTGACCAATATAGCCACCTTTCTTTGCAAGGACACTCAAAAGCCTGCCATCCATGGATTATGTCAGTGTTTTGATCTGTTCACCATCAACATTGCGTGCAGCAGCAACCACAGCCTCCCAGACACTGTTCAGAGAGGTGTACTGTTTTCCCTCCTTGTAAATCTCACATTTGATGATGGACCACAGGTTCTCAATGGGGTTCAGATCAGGTGAACAAGGAGGCCATGTCATTAGATTTTCTTCTTTTATACCCTTTCTTGCCAGCCACGCTGTGGAGTACTTGGACGCGTGTGATGGAGCATTGTCCTGCATGAAAATCATGTTTTTCTTGAAGGATGCAGACTTCTTCCTGTACCACTGCTTGAAGAAGGTGTCTTCCAGAAACTGGCAGTAGGACTGGGAGTTGAGCTTGACTCCATCCTCAACCCGAAAAGGCCCCACAAGCTCATCTTTGATGATACCAGCCCAAACCAGTACTCCACCTCCACCTTGCTGGCGTCTGAGTCGGACTGGAGCTCTCTGCCCTTTACCAATCCAGCCACGGGCCCATCCATCTGGCCCATCAAGACTCACTCTCATTTCATCAGTCCATAAAACCTTAGAAAAATCAGTCTTGAGATATTTCTTGGCCCAGTCTTGACGTTTCAGCTTGTGTGTCTTGTTCAGTGGTGGTCGTCTTTCAGCCTTTCTTACCTTGGCCATGTCTCTGAGTATTGCACACCTTGTGCTTTTGGGCACTCCAGTGATGTTGCAGCTCTGAAATATGGCCAAACTGGTGGCAAGTGGCATCTTGGTGTAACGCACCTAGTTGATCAGTTAGGATCTCAACTGCGGAAGCAATGGACATCCACTATTATCCCACCGCCCTTGTTCTTGGCTGTGGGATTCGCGGTTACTCAGTATGTACCCCAGGCGTCTCACTCAGTCTTGGGCGGAGAGTTTGGGGTAACAAAATCATTTACCGCTATCCATCTAATTAGTTACTGCTGGAAAGGAAGGTCCCCCAGTATTACAGGAGTCACAAGTTAGTATAAACTTGTGCACAGTTCAGAGTTAGTATATAGTATGCCCTCAGTTTAGTCTATAGTATGCCATAGGTTCAGAGTTAGTATAGCATGTCCTCAGTTTAGTATATAATATGCAGCAGGTTCTGAGTTAGTATAGCATGTCCTCAGTTTAGTATATAATATGCAGCAGGTTCAGAGTTAGTATAGCATGTCCTCAGTTTAGTATATAATATGCAGCAGGTTCAGAGTTAGTATAGCATGTCCTCAGTTTAGTATATAATATGCAGCAGGTTCAGAGTTAGTATAGCATGTCCTCAGTTTAGTATATAATATGCAGCAGGTTCAGAGTTAGTATAGCATGTCCTCAGTTTAGTATATAATATGCAGCAGGTTCAGAGTTAGTATAGCGTGTCCTCAGTTTAGCATATAATATGCAGCAGGTTCAGAGTTAGTATAGCATGTCCTCAGTTTAGTATATAATATGCAGCAGGTTCAGAGTTAGTATAGCATGTCCTCAGTTTAGTATATAATATGCAGCAGGTTCAGAGTTTGTATAGCATGTCCTGAGTTCAGTGTTGGTTTGGGAATATCGCCTCACACCAGCAGGAACCACCCCACACTGAGTTCCAGGACCTTAATCAGAGCATGTAACAGGCATATACTTGCGGTTAGTTGGTCCTGGCTAGAAAGCCAGCAGTGGGGAAGCCAGTGGCAAGAAGGTAGGCAGTCCTTCACAATGTTGTTAGGGATCCAGGTCTGGATATGTGGACAGAGTCCTCAGATGCAATGGAGCTAGCAGGGTGCGCACTCCATTAGTGGAACACCCTGCTTAGCACCTGTCTTCTATTTAAGGCCTGGAGGTAAGTGGGTGGAGTCACAGGGAGCCGCTGTGATCCAGGCTGTACTGTTACAGTATCCCCCCCTTAAGGGACCCCTCCGGGGTACCCCACTAGGAGAGGGTCGGTTGGGAAATCTTCTATGGAACAATCTTTGGAGTCTGGGAGCATGAACGTTTTGCACATCTTCCCAAGAGTCATCCTGGGGACCATACCCCTTCCATCTAACGAGATACTGGATTTTCCCCCGTCTTCTTCTGGAATCAATGAGCTGCTCAACTTCAAATTCTTCTTCTCCTTGGACCTCTATCGGCGGCAAGGGTCGAGGATCATTTGATGGGAACGGCCTAGGTCTAAACGGCTTCAGTAGTGACACGTGGAATGTGGGATGTACCTGTAATCGAGGAGGAAGGGTGAGTCTCACCGTGTTGGGGTTAATAATCCTATCTATCGGAAAAGGACCCAGGAATTGTCTTCCCAATTTCTTGGAAGGTACCCCCAACCGAAGGTTTCTTGTTGATAACCAAACCGAGTCTCCGACCTGGTAGGGAGGATTTTCTCTCCTACGACGGTCGTAGTAAAACTTCTGTCTTTCCTTTGCCCGTTGAAGGTTGTCTTTTAGCGTCTTAAGGGTAGTTTGCAAAGTGGTCAGATAATCGTCTGTAGCTGGAACGTTTGTGGGAAGGCTGGTTTGAGGAAGAGACCTAGGGTGAAATTCCGTAATTAGCAAAGAATGGAGTATGTAATGTGGAGGAATTCGTAGAATTATTATAGGCGAATTCAGCGAGAGGAAGTAGGCCCTCCCAGTCATCCTGGAGAAATGAGCAGTGACATCTGAGAAACTGTTCCAGACACTGATTCACCCTTTCAGTCTGCCCATTAGTTTGGGGGTGATAGGCGGTAGACATTCTGTGGTCGATTTGAAGTCTGGAACAAAGTGCTCTCCAGAATTTGGATACGAATTGCGAACCCCTGTCTGATATGACCTGGCTAGGAATTCCATGTAACTTAATAATATTAGACAGGAATACCACGGCCGTTTCCTTGGAGGAGGGTAACTTCTTGAGGGGTACGAAGTGTGCCATCTTAGTCAGCAAATCCACTACCACCATGATGGTGTTGTTTCCTCTGGAAAGGGGAAGTTCAACTATGAAATCCATCGAGACCCATTCCCAGGGTCTGTTGGCGATGGGAAGACTCATTAGGAGACCATAAGGTCGGTTCCTGTCAGTTTTACATGAGGCACAGGTCACGCACGTGGAAACGTATTCCTCAATTTGTTTGGTCATTTTTGGCCACCAGAAGTTCCTGCGTATCAGGGTTGTGGTTTTAGCAATGCCGGGATGTCCCGCGAGGGGTAAATCATGGCAAAGTTTGATCACCTGATTGGTGAGGGAGGGTGGTATATACAGTTGGCTGTCCTTGTAAAGGAGACCCTGTTAGTTCTGCGAAAGACCAGGGGGGGTATTAGCATGGTCATTAATTAGAGCATCCTTGAGCTGGGTTTCCAACATTATGGTGGCAAGGACGAGTTTCTTCGGTGGAATGATCCATGTGGGGGCCGTGTCTGAGGTGCGAATTTCAGCCAGTCGTGACAAGGCGTCGGCCTTCCCATTTTTTGAGCCTGGTCGGTATGTAATTTGGAAGTTAAACCTGTCGGAAAAAAAACTCCACCGTACTTGGAGGCCTGATAGTGTTTTATTGGTTTTCAGGTATTGTAGATTACGGTAATCCGTATAAATTGTGATGGGGTGTATTGATCCTTCAAGTAAATGCCTCCAATTTTCCAGGGAGCATTTTATGGCGAGGAGTTCCTTTTCGCCTATGGGGTAATTGAATTCGGCGGTATTTAGCATCCGGGAGTAGAACCTGATAGGATGTAACGGAGTTGAAAAAGAGCTTCGCTGGGACAGAACGGCTCCTATGGCTGCCTGGGATGCGTCTACTTCCAGCACGTAGTGATGGTTCGGATTTGGGAGAGTCAGTATCGGTGCCGTAGTGAACCTGTTCTTTAATAACTCAAATGCTGATTGGGCGTCCTTGGACCAAACGAACTTCGTGTTGACACTAGTTAAGCGGGTTAGTGGTTTAGTGGTAGCGGAGAAATCTTTAATAAATTTCCTATAGAAGTTTGAGAACCCCAGGAACCGTTGAAGAGCTTTCCTGGAATCCGGGATCGGCCAATTTTGGATGCAAGTGATTTTTGAGTGATCCATCTGGATACCCTTGGGTGAAATTATGTATCCGAGGAAGGGAAGAGAAGCAGTCTCGAACACACATTTTTCCTGTTTGACGTATAAGCGATGAACACTTAACCGTGCAAGAACCCAACGGACATGTTTCCTGTGATCGTGTAAGTTATCGGAATACACTAGTATATCATCAAGATAGATGATTACACATACGTCCAGTAGATCCCTAAAGATGTCGTTAATAAAATTTTGGAATGTGGCAGGGGCGTTGCACAACCCAAAGGGCATCACTGTATACTCGAAGAGTCCATACCGAGTGCGGAAGGCTGTCTTCCATTCATCACCTTTTCTGATCCTAATTAAGTTGTATGCGCCTCTCAAATCCAGCTTGGTGTAGATTGTTGCTGTTTGTAATCTTTTTATGAGTTTGGATATTAGCGGCAAGGGGTACCAATTTTTGATTGTTACTTTGTTCAAGGCTCTGTAATCTATGATGGGCCTTAGGCTTGAGTCTTTGTTTCTCACGAAGAACATCCCTGCTGCTGCCGGGGAGGTTGAAGGCTGAATAAAACCTTTTCGTAAATTCTCTTCTAGGTACTGTTTGAGGTGAACAAGTTCTGGTTGTGCCAATGGATAAATTCTACCCGTGGGTATCTCACTACCCGGCAGCAAGTCTATGGGGCAATCGTAAGATCTATGGGGCGGAAGAGATTCCGCCTTCTTTGCGCTGAATACCTCAGCAAAGTCTGCGTATTGGCTGGGAACCTGGTTCACTCCCACGTGCATGAGAGATTTGAGAGGAAAGCAGGTCTCCATACAATAAGGTGACGTAAACTGAACTCTCCCCTGTTTCCATAGGAGGGTTGGCTGGTGTATTTGCAACCATGGCAACCCAAGAATCACGGGAAACAATGGAGAGTGTATGATATCAAGGGATAAGAATTCTGTGTGGTTATTTTCACATGTCACCATGAAGGGTTGAGTCTGACTATGGATAGGACTAGAAGTGGTACCGTCAATGAAACTCACGGATATCGGAAAGTTTTTTCTCATGTGGGGAATTTTATTTAGCTCAACCAGATGCATGTCGATAAAATTCCCCGAAGCTCCCGTGTCCTCCATGGCTTCAACGATAATCCGGTTTTGGTCCCACTGTAAGGTGAGAGACGTGTATATGTAACCACCAGTACTATTTTTTGTACTGCCTAAGGTACAAAACGTGCCGCTCTTACCTTTGCACTTCTTACGTATCGCGGGGCATCTGTCAACGGTATGGTCAGCAGACGCACAGTATAAACAGAGGTTGAGGTTACGTCTCCTGGCTTTCTCTCTCTCGGTCAGAGGTCCTCGGATCGTCCCAATCTCCATCATCTCTACAGCAGGACCCTGGCTGGACGGTCTTGGGTTGGGTGTGAAGCCTGAGACTCTCTCGGCTCTGCGTTCCCTCAGCCGTCTGTCAATGGTGGTGGCCTTCTGCATCAAGGCATTAAGTGTAAGTGGTAATTCTCCTCGGGCTAATTCGTCCTTCAGGGCCTCGGAAAGACCTAGGCGGAACTGATTCCTAAGAGTGAGGTCATTCCATTCAGTCTCCCGGGCCCAGCGAGTGTATTCCGCAATAAAGTCCTCTACAGGTCGTCTCCCTTGTTTAAGGCTGCGTATAGCGGTCTCAGCGGTCAGCTGTTTACTATGGTCCTCGTAGAGAAGGGCCATTTTTTCAAGGAACAGAGGGAAGGAATCCAGGACTGGGTCTTCCTTTTCTAAATAAGTATTGGCCCATGCTCTGGGCTCCCCCCTGAGGTAAGAGATCATGGTAAGTACTTTTGTTCTGTCAGTTGGGTAAGTCCGGGGCTGCAGCTCAAACATTAGTTTGCACGCGTTCAGGAAATCCCTGAACTGCCTTCGGTCACCCGAGAATATCTCAGGTGGGCTGACCTTGGGTTCTGGTCCATCACGGGGGTGTCCTGGCCCCTGAGTGACAAGTTGCCGTAGTGCCTGGTTTTCTAGCTGGAGATGTTGTACAGTCACGTTGAGGGTCTCCACCCTCTTAGTGAGGGTGACGAGGTGACCTGCAACCTCCGCTGGATCCATGTGTGGTTCCACTAATATGTAACGCACCTAGTTGATCAGTTAGGATCTCAACTGCGGAAGCAATGGACATCCACTATTATCCCACCGCCCTTGTTCTTGGCTGTGGGATTCGCGGTTACTCAGTATGTACCCCAGGCGTCTCTCTCAGTCTTGGGCGGAGAGTTTGGGGTAACAAAATCATTTACCGCTATCCATCTAATTAGTTACTGCTGGAAAGGAAGGTCCCCCAGTATTACAGGAGTCACAAGTTAGTATAAACTTGTGCACAGTTCAGAGTTAGTATATAGTATGCCCTCAGTTTAGTCTATAGTATGCCATAGGTTCAGAGTTAGTATAGCATGTCCTCAGTTTAGTATATAATATGCAGCAGGTTCAGAGTTAGTATAGCATGTCCTCAGTTTAGCATATAATATGCAGCAGGTTCAGAGTTAGTATAGCATGTCCTCAGTTTAGCATATAATATGCAGCAGGTTCAGAGTTAGTATAGCATGTCCTCAGTTTAGTATATAATATGCAGCAGGTTCAGAGTTAGTATAGCATGTCCTCAGTTTAGTATATAATATGCAGCAGGTTCAGTGTTAGTATAGCATGTCCTCAGTTTAGTATATAATATGCAGCAGGTTCAGAGTTTGTATAGCATGTCCTGAGTTCAGTGTTGGTTTGGGAATATCGCCTCACACCAGCAGGAACCACCCCACACTGAGTTCCAGGACCTTAATCAGAGCATGTAACAGGCATATACTTGCGGTTAGTTGGTCCTGGCTAGGAAGCCAGCAGTGGGGAAGCCAGTGGCAAGAAGGTAGGCAGTCCTTCACAATGTTGTTAGGGATCCAGGTCTGGATATGTGGACAGAGTCCTCAGATGCAATGGAGCTAGCAGGGTGCGCACTCCATTAGTGGAACACCCTGCTTAGCACCTGTCTTCTATTTAAGGCCTGGAGGTAAGTGGGCGGAGTCACAGGGAGCCGCTGTGATCCAGGCTGTACTGTTACACTTGGCAGCTGCACGCTTGACTTTTCTCAGTTCATGGGCAGTTATTTTGCGCCTTGGTTTTTCCACACGCTTCTTGCGACCCTGTTGACTATTTTGAATGAAACGCTTGATTGTTCGATGATCACGCTTCAGAAGCTTTGCAATTTTAAGAGTGCTGCATCCCTCTGCAAGATATCTCACTATTTTTGACTTTTTTGAGCCTGTCAAGTCCTTCTTTTGACCCATTTTGCCAAAGGAAATGAAGTTGCCTAATAATTATGCACACCTAAAATAGGGTGTTAATGTCATTAGACCACACCCCTTCTCATTACAGAGATGCACATCACCTAATATGCTTAATTGGTAGTAGGCTTTCGAACCTATACAGCTTGGAGTAAGACAACATGCATAAAGAGGATGATGTGGTCAAAATACGAAAAGGTAGGAATCAGTGCAGTCCTAAACTCCACTCACTCCTCTATCCCTACCTACTTGCATGGTCCGTCCTAACCGACGAGGTACAACTGGGAAGCAGTCCCTAGTAGGGTTGAGCGAACCCGAACTGTAAAGTTTGGTTTCTTACCGAACTTTAGGATTTTTGGACCCCGGACTCGAACCCGAACATTTCCGTAAAAGTTCGGGTTCGGGTTTGGTGTTCGGCGCTTTCTTGGCGCATTTTGAAAGTCTGCAGAGCAGCCAATCAACAAGCGGTTAACTGTCTGACCTTAGAAGCCATCACAGCCATGCCTACTTATGGCATGGCTGTGATTGGCCAGTGCAGCATGTGACCCAGCCTCTATATAAGCTTGAGTCACGTAGCGCTGCACGTCACTCTGCTGTTACAAGTGTAGGGAGAGGATGCTGCTGGACTTGTGATTTCAGGGAGAGGCCTGACCAAAAAAATAATAACTTTTATAATTCTGTTAGGTAGGTGGCGGCGGCGGCGGCCATTTTATGCAAGCTCAGTGCACCAGCACTGCATCTGAGCTTTTGGGACATTGCAAATTACAATTTTTTGGGCAAACTACAACATCTGAATTAGTCAGTGTGCAAGTTAAGGTAGAAATACACCCATCACTTTCTGGGGTTTTAAAAACATACTTTTTTGCCAAAAAACTGTATTTTCCTGATCTGCAAGTGTTAAATTCAAGTTTAATATATACAGCTTTCATATTCTGTTAAAAAAAACAAAAACTTTTTGGGCAATCTACAACATCTGGATTAGTCAGTGTGCAATTTAAGCTAGAAATACACCCATCATTTTCTGGGGTCTGAAAAACACACTTTTTTTTTTCTTCAAAAAACAGTATTTTCCAGATCTGCAAGTGTTAAATTCAAGTTTAATATATACAGCTTTCATATTCTGTTACCAAAAAAAACACTTTTTTTTGGCAATCTACAACATCTAGATTAGTCAGTGTGCAATTTAAGCTAGAAATACACCAATCATTTTCTGGGGTTTAAAAAACACATTTAAAAAAAAAAAAAAATTATTTTCCATATCTGCAATTGTTAAATTCAAGTTTAATATATACAGCTTTCATATTCTGTTACCAAAAAAACACTTTTTTGACAATCTACAACATCTTGATTAGACAGTGTGCAATTTAAGCTAGAAATACACCCATCATTTTCTGGGGTTTGAAAAACACAATTTTTTGACAAAAAATACAATTTTCAGGCCTTGCAGCATCAACACGTGTGAAATTACAGGCTTATATACTGCTGTCAAATTCAGTTGTTAAACAAACACTCGTTTGGGCACAAAAAATTTAGTTGGCAGCCTTTGATGCAGATGTCATTGTGAGATACACCCTTAATACATTTGGGTTACATTCAGAGATTTTAAATACCGCCATTTGGTGCACCAATATTGAATTCATGCCTACATTGGTTCAGGCCGTGTGAGATACACCCTCTACGTACAGGGGTTTGATTCAGGGATTTGAAATACAGCCATTTGAAATAAAGCCATTTTGGGCAAATAAATATTTACTTCAGGCCTACACTGGTTCAGACCATGTGAGATACCCCCTCTACAGGGAGTGCAGAATTATTAGGCAAGTTGTATTTTTGAGGATTTATTTTATTATTGAACAACAACAACCATGTTCTCAATGAACCCAAAAAACTCATTAATATCAAAGCTGAATATTTTTGGAAGTAGTTTTTAGTTTGTTTTTAGTTTTAGCTATTTTAGGGGGATATCTGTGTGTGCAGGTGACTATTACTGTGCATAATTATTAGGCAACTTAACAAAAAACAAATATATACCTATTTCAATTATTTATTTTTACCAGTGAAACCAATATAACATCTCAACATTCACAAATATACATTTCTGACATTCAAAAACCAAACAAAAACAAATCAGTGACCAATATAGCCACCTTTCTTTGCAAGGACACTCAAAAGCCTGCCATCCATGGATTCTGTCAGTGTTTTGATCTGTACACCATCAACATTGCGTGCAGCAGCAACCACAGCCTCCCAGACACTGTTCAGAGAGGTGTACTGTTTTCCCTCCTTGTAAATCTCACATTTGATGATGGACCACAGGTCCTCAATGGGGTTCAGATCAGGTGAACAAGGAGGCCATGTCATTAGATTTTCTTCTTTTATACCCTTTCTTGCCAGCCACGCTGTGGAGTACTTGGACGCGTGTGATGGAGCATTGTCCTGCATGAAAATCATGTTTTTCTTGAAGGATGCAGACTTCTTCCTGTACCACTGCTTGAAGAAGGTGTCTTCCAGAAACTGGCAGTAGGACTGGGAGTTGAGCTTGACTCCATCCTCAACCCGAAAAGGCCCCACAAGCTCATCTTTGATGATACCAGCCCAAACCAGTACTCCACCTCCACCTTGCCTGGCGTCTGAGTCGGACTGGAGCTCTCTGCCCTTTACCAATCCAGCCACGGGCCCATCCATCTGGCCCATCAAGACTCACTCTCATTTCATCAGTCCATAAAACCTTAGAAAAATCAGTCTTGAGATATTTCTTGGCCCAGTCTTGACGTTTCAGCTTGTGTGTCTTGTTCAGTGCTGGTCATCTTTCAGCCTTTCTTACCTTGGCCATGTCTCTGAGTATTGCACACCTTGTGCTTTTGGGCACTCCAGTGATGTTGCAGCTCTGAAATATGGCAAAACTGGTGGCAAGTGGCATCTTGGCAGCTGCACGCTTGACTTTTCTCAGTTCATGGGCAGTTATTTTGCGCCTTGGTTTTTCCACACGCTTCTTGCGACCCTGTTGACTATTTTGAATGAAACGCTTGATTGTTCGATGATCACGCTTCAGAAGCTTTGCAATTTTCAGAGTGCTGCATCCCTCTGCAAGATATCTCACTATTTTTGACTTTTTTGAGCCTGTCAAGTCCTTCTTTTGACCCATTTTGCCAAAGGAAAGGAAGTTGCCTAATAATTATGCACATCTAAAATAGGGTGTTGATGTCATTAGACCACACCACTTCTCATTACAGAGATGCACATCACCTAATATGCTTAATTGGTAGTAGGCTTTCGAGCCTATACAGCTTGGAGTAAGTCAACATGCATAAAGAGGATGATGTGGTCAAAATACTCATTTACCTAATAATTCTGCACGCAGTGTACATACAGGGGTTTGAATCAGGCATTTAAAATACAGCCATTTGAAATACAGCCATTTTGGGCAAAGAAATATTTACTTCAGGCCTACATTGGTTCAGACCGTGTGAGATACCCCCTCTACATACAGGGGTTTGAATCAGGCATTTAAAATACAGCCATTTTGGGCAAAGAAATATTTACTTCAGGCCTACACTGGTTCAGACCGTGTGAGATACCCCCTCTACATACAGGGGTTTGATTCAGGGATTTGAAATACAGCCATTTTGGGCAAAGAAATATTTACTTCAGGCCTACACTGGTTCAGACCGTGTAAGATACCCCCTCTACATACAGGGGTTTGATTCAGGGATTTGAAATACAGCCATTTTGTGCAATGAAATATTTAATTTAGGCCTACACTGATTCAGACCGTGTGAGATACTCCCTCGACATAAAGGGGTTTGATTCAGGGATTTGAAATACAGCCATTTGAAATACAGCCATTTTGGGCAAAGAAATATTTACTTAAGGCCTACACTGGTTCAAACAGTGTGAGATACCCCCTCTACATACAGAGGTTTGATGCAGGCATTTGAAATACAGCCATTTGAAATACAGCCATTTTGTGCAAAGAAATATTTAATTTAGGCCTACACTATTTCAGACCGTGTGAGATACCCCTCTACATACAGGGGTTTGAATCAGGCATTTGAAATACAGCAATTTGAAATACAGCCATTTTGGGAAAATAAATATTTACTTCAGGCCTACACTGGTTCAGGCCCTGTGAGATACTCCCTCTACATGTAGGGGTTTGATTCAGGGATTTAAAATACAGTCATTTTGTGCAAAGAAATATTTAATTTAGGCCTACACTGGTTCAGGCCCTGTGAGATACTCCCTGAACATACAGGGGTTTGAATCAGGCATTTGAAATACAGCCATGTGAAATACTGCCATTTTGGGCAAAGAAATATTTACTTCAGGCCTACACTGGTTCAAACCGTGTGAGATACCCCCTCTACACACAGGGGTTTGAATCAGGCATTTGAAATACAGCCATTTGAAATACAGCCATTTTGGGCAAAGAAATATTTACTTCAGGCCTACACTGGTTTAAACCGTGTGAGATACCCCCTCTACATACAGGGGTTTGAATCAGGCATTTGAAATACAGCCATTTTGTGCAAAGAAATATTTAATTTAGGCCTACACTGGTTCAGGCCCTGTGAGATACTCCCTCTACATACAGGGGTTTGATTCAGGGATTTAAAATACAGCCATTTTGTGCAAAGAAATATTTAATTTAGGCCTACACTGGTTCAGTCCCTGTGAGATACTCCCTGAACATACAGGGGTTTGAATCAGGCATTTGAAATACAGCCATTTGAAATACAGCCATTTTGGGCAAAGAAATATTTACTTCAGGCCTACACTGGTTCAGACCATGTGAGATACCCCCTCTACATACAGGGGTTTGATGAAGGCATTTAAAAATACAGCCATTTGAAATACAGCCATTTGAAATACAGCCATTTTGTGCAAATAAATATTTAATTTAGGCCTACACTGGTTCAGACCTTGTGAGATACTCCCTCTACATACAGGGGTTTGATTCAGGGATTTGAAATACAGCCATTTGAAATACAGCCATTTTGTGCAAAGAAATATTTAATTTAGGCCTACACTGGTTCAGACCGTGTGAGATACTCCCTCGACATAAAGGGGTTTGATTCAGGCATTTGAAATACAGCCATTTGAAATACAGCCATTTTGTGCAAAGAAATATTTAATTTAGGCCTACACTATTTCAGACCGTGTGAGATACCCCTCTACATACAGGGGTTTGAATCAGGCATTTGAAATACATCAATTTGAAATATAGCCATTTTGTGCAAAGAAATATTTAATTTAGGCCTACACTGGTTCAGGCCCTGTGAGATACTCCCTCTACATACAGGGGTTTGATTCAGGGATTTAAAATACAGCCATTTTGTGCAAAGAAATATTTAATTTAGGTCTACACTGGTTCAGTCCCTGTGAGATACTCCCTGAACATACAGAGGTTTGAATCAGGCATTTGAAATACAGCCATTTGAAATACAGCCATTTTGAGCAAAGAAATATTTAATTTAGGCCTACACTGGTTCAGGCACTGTGAGATACTCCCTCTACATACAGCCATTTGAAATACAGCCATTTGAAATACAGCCATTTTTTGCAAAGAAATATTTAATTTAGGCCTACACTGGTTCAGGCCCTGTGAGATACTCCCTGAACATACAGGGGTTTGAATCAGGCATTTGAAATACAGCCATTTGAAATACAGCCATTTTGGGCAAAGAAATATTTAATTTAGGCCTACACTGGTTCAGGCCCTGTAAGATACCCCCTCTACATACAGGGGTTTGAATCAGGCATTTGAAAAACAGCCATTTTGGGCAAAGAAATATTTACTTCAGGCCTACACTGGTTCAGGCCCTGTGAGATACTCCCTCTACATACAAGGGGTTGATTCAGGGATTTGAAATACAGCCATTTGAAATACAGCCATTTTGTGCAAAGAAATATTTAATTTAGGCCTACACTGGTTCAGGCCCTGTGAGATACTCCCTATACATATAGGGGTTTGATTCAGGGATTTGAAATACAGCCATTTGAAATACACCCATTTTGGGCAAATAAATATTTACTTCAGGCCTACACTGGTTCAGACCGTGTGAGATACCCACCTCTACATACAGGGGTTTGATTCAGGGATTTGAAATACAGCCATTTTGGGCAAAGAAATTTTTAGTTTAGGCCTACATTGGTTCAGGCACTGTGAGATACCCCCTCTACATACAGGGGTTTGAATCAGGCATTTGAAATACAGCCATTTTAAATACAGCCATTTTGTGCAAAGAAATTTTTAATTTAGGCCTACACTGGTTCAGGCCCTGTGAGATACTCCCTCTACATACAGGGGTTTGATTTCTGGATTTGAAATACAGCCATTTAAAATACAGCCATTTTGGGCAAAGAAATATTTACTTCAGGCCTAAACTGGTTCAGACCGTCTAAGATACCCCCTCTACATACAGGGGTTTGATGCAGGCATTTCAAATACAGCCATTTTGTGCAAAGAAATATTTACTTCAGGCCTACATTGGTTCAGACCGTGTGAGATACCCCCTCTACATACAGGGGTTTGAATCAGGCATTTAAAATACAGCCATTTTGGGCAAAGAAATATTTACTTCAGGCCTACACTGGTTCAGACCGTGTGAGATACCCCCTCTACATACAGGGGTTTGATTCAGGGATTTGAAATACAGCCATTTTGGGCAAAGAAATATTTACTTCAGGCCTACACTGGTTCAGACCGTGTGAGATACCCCCTCTACATACAGGGGTTTGAATCAGGCATTTAAAATACAGCCATTTTGGGCAAAGAAATATTTACTTCAGGCCTACACTGGTTCAGACCGTGTGAGATACCCCCTCTACATACAGGGGTTTGATTCAGGGATTTGAAATACAGCCATTTTGGGCAAAGAAATATTTACTTCAGGCCTACACTGATTCAAACCGTGTGAGATACCCCCTCTACATACAGGGGTTTGAATCAGGCATTTGAAATACAGCCATTTGAAATACAGCCATTTTGGGCAAAGAAATATTTAATTTAGGCCTACACTGGTTCAGGCCCTGTAAGATACCCCCTCTACATACAGGGGTTTGAATCAGGCATTTGAAAAACAGCCATTTTGGGCAAAGAAATATTTACTTCAGGCCTACACTGGTTCAGACCGTGTGAGATACCCCCTCTACATACAGGGGTTTGATTCAGGGATTTGAAATACAGCCATTTTGGGCAAAGAAATATTTACTTCAGGCCTACACTGGTTCAGACCGTGTGAGATACCCCCTCTACATACAGGGGTTTGAATCAGGCATTTAAAATACAGCCATTTTGGGCAAAGAAATATTTACTTCAGGCCTACACTGGTTCAGACCGTGTGAGATACCCCCTCTACATACAGGGGTTTGATTCAGGGATTTGAAATACAGCCATTTTGGGCAAAGAAATATTTACTTCAGGCCTACACTGGTTTAAACTGTGTGAGATACCCCCTCTACATACAGGGGTTTGAATCAGGCATTTGAAATACAGCCATTTTGTGCAAAGAAATATTTAATTTAGGCCTACACTGGTTCAGGCCCTGTGAGATACTCCCTCTACATACAGGGGTTTGATTCAGGGATTTAAAATACAGCCATTTTGTGCAAAGAAATATTTATTTTAGGCCTACACTGGTTCAGGCCCTGTGAGATACTCCCTGAACATACAGGGGTTTGAATAAGGCATTTGAAATACAGCCATTTGAGCAAAGAAATATTTACTTCAGGCCTACACTGATTCAAACCGTGTGAGATACCCCCTCTACATACAGGGGTTTGAATCAGGCATTTGAAATACAGCCATTTGAAATACAGCCATTTTGGGCAAAGAAATATTTAATTTAGGCCTACACTGGTTCAGGCCCTGTAAGATACCCCCTCTACATACAGGGGTTTGAATCAGGCATTTGAAAAACAGCCATTTTGGGCAAAGAAATATTTACTTCAGGCCTACACTGGTTCAGGCCCTGTGAGATACTCCCTCTACATACAAGGGGTTGATTCAGGGATTTGAAATACAGCCATTTGAAATACAGCCATTTTGTGCAAAGAAATATTTAATTTAGGCCTACACTGGTTCAGGCCCTGTGAGATACTCCCTATACATATAGGGGTTTGATTCAGGGATTTGAAATACAGCCATTTGAAATACAGCCATTTTTGGCAAATAATTATTTAATTTAGGCCTACACTGGGTCAGACCGTGTGAGATACCCCCTCTACATACAGGGGTTTGAATCAGGCATTTGAAATACAGCCATTTTGGGCAAAGAAATATTTACTTCAGGCCTACACTGGTTCAGACTGTGTGACATACCCCCTCTACATACAGGGGTTTGATTCAGGGATTTGAAATACAGCTATTTTGTGCAAAGAAATATTTAATTTAGGCCTACACTGGTTCAGACCTTGTGAGATACTCCCTCTACATACAGGGGTTTGATTCAGGGATTTGAAATACAGCCATTTCAAATACAGCCATTTTGTGCAAAGAAATATTTAATTTAGGCCTACACTGGTTCAGACCGTGTGAGATACGCCCTCGACATAAAGGGGTTTGATTCAGGGATTTGAAATACAGCCATTTGAAATACAGCCATTTTGGGCAAAGAAATATTTACTTAAGGCCTACACTATTTCAGACCGTGTGAGATACCCCTCTACATACAGGGGTTTGAATCAGACATTTGAAATACAGCAATTTGAAATACAGCCATTTTGGGAAAATAAATATTTACTTCAGGCCTACACTGGTTCAGGCCCTGTGAGATACTCCCTCTACATGCAGGGGTTTGATTCAGGGATTTAAAATACAGTCATTTTGTGCAAATAAATATTTAATTTAGGCCTACACTGGTTCAGGCCCTGTGAGATATTTCCTGAACATACAGGGGTTTGAATCAGGCATTTGAAATACAGCCATTTGAAATACTGCCATTTTGGGCAAAGAAATATTTACTTCAGGCCTACACTGGTTCAAACCGTGTGAGATACCCCCTCTACACACAGGGGTTTGAATCAGGCATTTGAAATACAGCCATTTGAAATACAGCCATTTTGGCCAAAGAAATATTTACTTCAGGCCTACACTGGTTCAAACCGTGTGAGATACCCCCTCTACATACAGGGGTTTGAATCAGGCATTTGAAATACAGCCATTTTGTGCAAAGAAATATTTAATTTAGGCCTACACTGGTTCAGGCCCTGTGAGATACTCCCTCTACATACAGGGGTTTGATTCAGGGATTTAAAATACAGCCATTTTGTGCAAAGAAATATTTAATTTAGGCCTACACTGGTTCAGTCCCTGTGAGATACTCCCTGAACATACAGGGGTTTGAATCAGGCATTTGAAATACAGCCATTTGAAATACAGCCATTTTGGGCAAAGAAATATTTACTTCAGGCCTACACTGGTTCAGACCATGTGAGATACCCCTCTACATACAGGGGTTTGATTCAGGGATTTGAAATACAGCCATTTTGTGCAAAGAAATATTTAATTTAGGCCTACACTGGTTCAGGCCCTGTGAGATACTCCCTCTACATGCAGGGGTTTGATTCAGGGATTTAAAATACAGTCATTTTGTGCAAATAAATATTTGATTTAGGCCTACACTGGTTCAGGCCCTGTGAGATACCCCCTCTACACACAGGGGTTTGAATCAGGCATTTCAAATACAGTCATTTGAAATACAGCCATTTTGGGCAAAGAAATATTTACTTCAGGCCTACACTGGTTCAAACCGTGTGAGATACCCCCTCTACATACAGGGGTTTGAATCAGGCATTTGAAATACAGCCATTTGAAATACTGCCATTTTGGGCAAAGAAATATTTACTTCAGGCCTACACTGGTTCAAACCGTGTGAGATACCCCCTCTACACACAGGGGTTTGAATCAGGCGATTTAAATTCAGGGATTTAAAATACAGCCATTTTGTGCAAAGAAATATTTAATTTAGGCCTACACTGGTTCAGTCCCTGTGAGATACTCCCTGAACATACAGGGGTTTGAATCAGGCATTTGAAATACAGCCATTTGAAATACAGCCATTTTGGGCAAAGAAATATTTACTTCAGGCCTACACTGGTTCAGACCATGTGAGATACCCCCTCTACATACAGGGGTTTGATGAAGGCATTTAAAAATACAGCCATTTGAAATACAGCCATTTGAAATACAGCCATTTTGTGCAAAGAAATATTTAATTTAGGCCTACACTGGTTCAGGCCCTGTGAGATACTCCCTCTACATACAGGGGTTTGAATCAGGCATTTGAAATACAGCCATTTGAAATACAGCCATTTTGGGCAAAGAAATATTTAATTTAGGCCTACACTGGTTCAGGCCCTGTAAGATACCCCCTCTACATACAGGGGTTTGAATCAGGCATTTGAAAAACAGCCATTTTTGGCAAAGAAATATTTACTTCAGGCCTACACTGGTTCAGGCCCTGTGAGATACTCCCTCTACATACAGGGGGTTGATTCAGGGATTTGAAATACAGCCATTTTGTGCAAAGAAATATTTAATTTAGGCCTACACTGGTTCAGGCCCTGTGAGATACTCCCTATACATATAGGGGTTTGATTCAGGGATTTGAAATACAGCCATTTGAAATACAGCCATTTTGGGCAAATAAATATTTACTTCAGGCCTACACTGGTTCAGACCGTGTGAGATACCCCCTCTACATACAGGGGTTTGATTCAGGGATTTGAAATACAGCCATTTGAAATACAGCCATTTTGGGCAAAGAAATTTTTAGTTTAGGCCTACATTGGTTCAGGCACTGTGAGATACCCCCTCTACATACAGGGGTTTGAATCAGGCATTTGAAATGCAGCCATTCTAAATACAGCCATTTTGTGCAAAGAAATTTTTAATTTAGGCCTACACTGGTTCAGGCCCTGTGAGATACTCCCTCTACATACAGGGGTTTGATTTCTGGATTTGAAATACAGCCATTTAAAATACAGCCATTTTGGGCAAAGAAATATTTACTTCAGGCCTACACTGGTTCAGACCGTCTAAGATACCCCCTCTACATACAGGGGTTTGATGCAGGCATTTGAAATACAGCCATTTTGTGCAAAGAAATATTTAATTTAGGCCTACACTGGTTCAGGCCCTGTGAGATACTCCCTCTACATACAGGGGTTTGATTCAGGGATTTAAAATACAGCCATTTTGTGCAAAGAAATATTTAATTTAGGCCTACACTGGTTCAGGCCCTGTGAGATACTCCCTGAACATACAGGGGTTTGAATCAGGCATTTGAAATACAGCCATTTGAAATACAGCCATTTTGGGCAAAGAAATTTTTACTTCAGGCCTACACTGGTTCAGGCCCTGTGAGATACCCCCTCTACATACAGGGGTTTGAATCAGGCATTTGAAATACAGCCATTCTAAATACAGCCGTTTTGTTCAAAGAAATATTTAATTTAGGCCTACACTGGTTCAGGCCCTGTGAGATACTCCCTCTACATACAGGGGTTTGATTCTGGATTTGAAATACAGCCATTTAAAATACAGCCATTTTGGGCAAAAAATATTTACTTCAGGCCTACACTGGTTCAGACCGTGTGAGATACCCCCTCTACATACAGGGGTTTGATGCAGGCATTTGAAATACAGCCATTTTGGGCAAAGAAATATTTTATTTAGGCCTACATTGGTTCAGGCCCTGTGAGAAACTCCCTCTACATACAGAGGTTTGATTTCTGGATTTGAAATACAGCCATTTAAAATACAACCATTTTGGGCAAAGAAATATGTACTTCAGGCCTACACTGGTTCAGACCGTGTGAGATACACCCTCTACAGACAGGGGTTTGATGCAGGCATTTGAAATACAGCCATTTAAAATGCAGCCATTTTGGGCAAAGAAATTTTTAGTTTAGGCCTACACTGGTTCAGGCCCTGTGAGATACCCCCTCTACATACAGGGGTTTGAATCAGGCATTTGAAATACAGCCATTCTAAATACAGCCATTTTGTGCAAAGAAATATGTACTTCAGGCCTACACTGGTTCAGACCGTGTGAGATACACCCTCTACAGACAGGGGTTTGATGCAGGCATTTGAAATACAGCCATTTGAAATACAGCCATTTTGTGCAAAGAAATATAAAATTTAGGCCTACACTGGTTCAGGCCCTGTGAGATACTCCCTCTACATACAGCGGTTAAATTCAGGGATTGGAAATACAGCCATTTGAAATACAGCCATTTTGGGCAAATAAATATTTAATTCAGGCCTACACTGGTCCAGACCGTGTGAGATACACCCTTTACATACTGTCATTCTATTCTACTATTAATTAAACACCCATTTAGGGCAAGATCCTAAATTCGAAAAATATGAGGAGAGCGTCAAATAAGGGACATGGCCCAGGTCGTGGTGCTGCTGGTGGAGCTCCTGTTGCAGGGAGAGGACGTGGTCGATCTGTGCCAGCTACACGCACAAGTGAAACCCCTCCCTCAGGTGCGAGTAAGCGACAAAACCTTCAGCGGTATTTGGTCGGGCCTAATGCTGCTCTACGAATGGTGAGGCCTGAACAAGTACAGGCGATAGTAGATTGGGTTGCTGACAGTGGATCCAGTTCCTTCACATTGTCTCCCACCCAGTCTCCTGCTGAAACACCACAGTTGGCACCTGCAGCCGATGTCCATCAGTCTTTCACCTCACCCCCTTGCAAATCAGCCGAGCAGTCTGAGCCCCAAGTCATGCAGCAGTCTCTTCTGCTTTTTGATGACTCTGTTCGCAGGGTTTACCAGGGCCATCCACCTAGCCCTGCCCCAGAAGTGGAAGAGATTGAGTGCACCGATGCCCAACCACTTCTCTTTCAAGATGAGTACATGGGAGGACCATCGCAGCATGTCTCGGATGATGACAAAACACAGGTGCCAACTGCTGGGGCTTTTCGAAAGTGTGCTGACCGACAAGGAAGGCAGGGGTGAAGACTGGGTGGAAGATGATGTAAAGGACGATGAGGTCCTCGACCCCACATGTAATCAAGGTCATGCGAGTGACCTATGTAGTTCGGAGGAAGAGGAGGTGGTCGCACAGAGCCATCAGCACAGCAGAAGAGGGAGCAGGGTGCAAAATCGGAGCAGCCGTCATCTAGACAGTACGCTTGCTACTGCCCACCGGAGCAAGGGAACAAGCACACCAAAGCCAGCTCCAAGGATTTCCCTGGTGTGGCAGTTCTTCAGACAATGTGCTGACGACAAGACTCTAGTGGTTTGCACGCTGTGCAATCAGAGCCTGAAGCGAGGCATAAACGTTCTCAACCTGAGCACAACCTGCATGACCAGGCATTTAAGTGTGAAGCACGAGCTGCAGTGGAGTAGACACCTCAAAAATCAAGAAAGGTCTCTGGCTCCTCCTGCTTCCTCTTCTGCTGCAGTCGCGGCCTCTTCATCCACCTCTGGAGTGACAGTGCCACCTGCCACCCCGCAAACAGAGGGTCTGCCAGCAACACCAACACCTGGGTCACCAAGCATCTCCACAATGTCCCACGGAAGCGTTCAGCTCTCCATCTCCCAAACGCTGGAGAGGAAGAGGAAGTACCCCCCTACCCACCCGCGATCCCTAGCTCTGAATACCAGCCTTTGAAATGCTGTCAATCCGTCTGATGGAGACGGATAGTTTTAAAGGCCTTATGGCGGTGGCTGTCCCACAGTACGTTGTGCCCAGCTGCCACTACTTTTCAAGGCGAGCCTTCCTTTCCCTGCACAACTAAGTAGAGGGACAAAATCAGGTGTGCACTGCGCAACGCCATCTGTGGCAAGGTGCACCTGACTACGGATACGTGGACCAGTAAGCACGGTCAGGGCCGTTATATCCATAACAGCACACTGGGAAAATGCAGTGGCGGCTGGGCCTGAGGCGGATAGCAGTTTGGAGCATGTCCTTCCACCACCGAGGATTGCAGGGCGCTTCAGTTTGCCTCCTGTTGCTTCCTCCTCCTACTCTGCTTCCTCATCCTCTACCAGCTCCTCATCCGGTCAGCGTAACACCTTTACCACAAACTTCAGCACAGCCAGGGGTAAACGACAGCAGGCAGTTTTAAAACTTATCTGTTTGGGGGACAAACCCCACACCGCTCAGGAGCTACGGACGTGCCTTGAACAACAGACCGATGAGAGGTTTGTGCCAGTCAGCCTCAAGCCCGGCCTGGTGGTGTGCGATAATGGGCGAAATCTCGTATTAGCTCTGGGACTAGCCGGTTTGACACACATCCCTTGCCTGGTACATGTGCTGAATTTGGTGGTGCAGAGATTCCTTAAAACTTACCCCCATATGTCAGAGCTGCTGCATAAAGTGCGGGCGGTCTGTGAGCTCTTTTGGCGTTCTCACCCTGCTGCTGCTCGCCTGTCAGCGCTGCAGTGTAACTTCGGCCTTCCCGCTCACCACCTCATATGCGACGTACCCACAAGGTGGAACTCCACCTTGCACATGCTGGCCAGACTGTGCGAGCAGCAGCAGGAGATAGTGGAGTTTCAGCTGCAGCACGCACGGGTGAGTCGCTCTGCGGAACAGCACCACTTCACCACCAATGACTGGGCCTCCATGTTAGACCTGTGTTCCTTGTTGCGCTGTTTCGAGTACTCCACCAACATGGCCAGTGCCGATAACGCCGTTATCAGCGTTACTTTCCCACTTCTATGCCTCCTTGAAAAAACGCTCCTGGAGATGACGGAAGAGGATGTGGGACAGGAGGAGGAAGAGTGATAATTTCGTAGGGTTTCGAGGGTGGGTTCCTGCACCCACAAACCCAAGGTACACAATTGTCTAGCCAGGGCACATTTCTGGAGGATGAGGAGGTGGAGGATGAGGAGATGGAGGAGGAGGAACCATGTTCACAGCAGGGTGGCACCTAAACTTGCTCATGGCCATCACTGGTGAGTGGATGGGGGATACAGAGGACACAGACGATACACCTCCCACAGAGGACAGCTTTTCGTTGCCTGGCACACATGAGTGATTACATGCTGCAGTGTCTCCGCAATGACCGCCGTGTTGTCCACATTCTAACTTGTGCTGATTACTGGGTGGCCACGCTGCTGGATCCCCGTTACAAGGACAACGTACCGTCCTTAATTCCGTCACTGGAGCGTGATCGTAAGATGCGCAAGTACATGCGCACGCTGGTAGACGCGCTGCTGGTGGCATTTCCACCTGACAGCGGGGGCTCAGTGGAAGCACAAGGCAAAGGCAGAAGACGAGGAAAAGGACGCCAACGCAGCTGGGGCACTGCCAGCACCTCAGAAGGCAGGGTTAGCATGGCCGAAATGTGGAAAAGCTTTGTCAGCACGCCACAACAACCAGCACCACCAGCTGATATGGAACGTCTTAGCAGGAGGCAGCATTTCACCAACATGGTGGAGCAGTATGTGTGCACACGCCTACACGTACTGAATGACAGGTCTGCCCCCTTCAACTTCTGGGTTTCCAAATTGGGCACATGGCCTGAGCTTGCCCTTTACGCCTTGGAGGTGCTGGCCTGCCCTGCAGCCAGTGTATTGTCTGAACGTGTGTTTAGCAAGGCAGGGGGCTTTATCACAGACAAGCGCAGCCGCCTGTCCACAGCCAATGTGGACAAGTTCACGTTCATTAAAATGAACCAGGCATGGATCCCTCAGGACTTGTCCGTACCTTGTGCAGAATAGACATTTATAACGGCACTAAGCAGCCATTGTTATACTGCAGCGCAATTGCTCATGTTTGTATTTTGGATATTTCACACTTCCACCTACTCCGCTACGTCCACCGCCTCCTCAAACTCCTACTCCATATAGAACTCCACCTCATAAATCCATTTTTTTTTTTTGTACGTGTTTTAATTTACAAACCGGATTCCAAAAAAGTTGGGACACTAAACAAATTGTGAATAAAAACTGAATGCAATGATGTGGAGATGGCAAATGTCAATATTTTATTTGTAATAGAACGTAGACGTAATCCGAGTAAATGTATCATTTTAAAGGAAAAATACGTTGATTCCAATTTTCACGGTGTCAACAAATCCCCAAAAAGTTGGGACAAGTAGCAATAAGAGGCTGGAAAAAGTAAATTTGAGCATAACGAAGAGCTGGAAGACCAATTAACACTAATTAGGTCAATTGGCAACATGATTGGGTATAAAAAGAGCTTCTCAGAGTGGCAGTGTCTCTCAGAAGCCAAGATGGGTAGAAGATCACCAATTCCCACAATGTTGCGCAGAAAGATAGTGGAGCAATATCAGAAAGGTGTTACCCAGCGAAAAATTGCAAAGACTTTGCATCTATCATCATCAACTGTGCATAACATCATCCGAAGATTCAGAGAATCTGGAACAATCTCTGTGCGTAAGGGTCAAGGCCGTAAAACCATACTGGATGCCCGTGATCTCCGGGCCCTTAAACGACACTGCACCACAAACAGGAATGCTACTGTAAAGGAAATCACAGAATGGGCTCAGGAATACTTCCAGAAACCATTGTCAGTGAACACAATCCACCGTGCCATCCGCCGTTGCCAGCTGAAACTCTACAGTGCAAATAAGAAGCCATTTCTAAGCAAGATCCACAAGCTCAGGCGTTTTCACTGGGCCAGGGATCATTTAAAATGGAGTGTGGCAAAATTGAAGACTGTTCTGTGGTCAGACGAGTCACGATTCGAAGTTCTTTTTGGAAATCTGGGACTCCAAGTCATCCGGACCAAAGAGGACAAGGACAACCCAAGTTGTTATCAACGCTCAGTTCAGAAGCCTGCATCTCTGATGGTATGGGGTTGCATGAGTGCGTGTGGCATGGGCAGCTTGCATGTCTGGAAAGGCACCATCAATGCAGAAAAATATATTCAGGTTCTAGAACAACATATGCTCCCATCCAGACGTCATCTCTTTCAGGGAAGACCCTGCATTTTTCAACAAGATAATGCCAGACCACATTCTGCATCAATCACAACATCATGGCTGCGTAGGGGAAGGATCCGGGTACTGAAATGGCCAGTCTGCAGTCCAGATCTTTCACCTATAGAGAACATTTGGCGCATCATAAAGAGGAAGGTGCAACAAAGAAGGCCCAAGACGATTGAACAGTTAGAGGCCTGTATTAGACAAGAATGGGAGAGCATTCCTATTTCTAAACTTGAGAAACTGGTCTCCTCGGTCCCCAGAGGTCTGTTGAGTGTTGTAAGAAGAAGGGGAGATGCCACACAGTGGTGAAAATGGCCTTGTCCCAACTTTTTGGGGGTTTGTTGACACCATGAAATTCTGATTCAACATATTTTTCCCTTAAAATGGTACATTTTCTCAGTTTAAACTTTTGTTCGGTGATTTATGTTCTATTCTGAATAAAATATTAGAAGTTGGCACCTCCACATCATTGCATTCAGTTTTTATTCACAATTTGTATAGTGTCCCAACTTTTTTGGAATCCGGTTTGTATATCATTTCACTACTTTGTCATTTACATTTTCTGGTGAAATTCACCAATTTTTGGGTGTATAGTACCACTGCTATACCTAGTAGACCAGTTAAAAAAACAAAAAATTGTCATTAACATTTTCGGGTGAAATTCACCAATTTTTGGGTGTATAGTACCACTGCTATACCTAGTAGGCCGGTTAACAAAAAAATATATTTGTCAGTTACATTTTCAGTTGAAATTCAACAATTTTTGGGTGTGAAGTACCACTGCTATACCTAATAGGCAGGTTAAACAATAAAATAATTTGTCAGTTACATTTTATAGTCAAATTCACAAAATTTTTGGTGTGATGTACCACTGCTATACCTATTAGACCGGTAAAAAAAAAAAAAAAAACACATTTGTCAGTTACATTTTAGGGTCAAATTCACCAATTTTTGGGTGTAATATACCCCTCCTCTACCTAGTTGACAGCTTAATAAATTATTTTTTACCAAGTAGACAGGTTAATTAATTTCTGTAATTTTTCTGTTACATTCTTGGGTTAACATTATACAATTTTAGATGTGAATAAACCCCTGCTCTGCATAGGTGACAGGGAATAAAATTTCTGAAATGCTTCTTTAATTGATGCGCGCCACCTCCTTTGATTCAATGCTTAAACTTAAACAAGTTGTACCACATTTAAGCTTCAATACTTTGTCCCACATTTCCGCTATACTCTTTTGGCCAACATTTGCACCTTAATAGATTTTCCCACAATTCCGCTTGACTCTTTTGGCCCACATTTGGGCTTCTGTAATTTGTCCCACATTTGTGCCTCAATAGCTTTTCCCACATTTCTTCTCGATCCCAAATTTTTAAAATAAATTTATCTCCCTTAAATTTGGTCTCTTTTTCTCATGCTCCCTCTCCGGCCTGGAACCCTGATTCCCGCCACCCGTAATGACCATGGTAGGCGCATAAAGGAACATCGAAAGTTGATAGAGCAGATATCAAATTGGATCGTGAACATCACGGGGACGTGCGACATGGTGGAGCAGTAAGTATGCACACGCCTACACCTACTGAATGACGGGTCTGCCCCCTTCAACTTCTGGGTCCCCAAATTGGGCACACGGCCTGAGCTTGCCCTTTACGCCTTGGAGGTGCTGGCCTGCCCTGCAGCCGGTGTATTGTCTGAACGTGTGTTTAGCACGACTGGAGGGTTATATTTTCCAATGTTTTGGGGTGTACCCTAATTTAAAAAAAATGTAATTAATTTTAAACCAAAAAGCAGTGTAGGTTACCTCCTCCTCCACCGCGACTTCCACCTCCACCGCCACATCCACCGCCTCCTCAACCTCCTACTCCATATGGACCTGGTCCTCCTAGTTCAAGATTATTATTTTTTATTTTTACGTATTTTATGTTATTTTAAGTCATTTCCCTATCCACATTTGTTTGCAGAGCACTTGCCATGCTCTTAACCACATTTTGACGACATTTGCAGCTCTCTAGCCCTTTCCATGACATTTTTACAGCCATTTTAGTGCTCAAAAGTTCGGGTCCCCATTGACTTCAATGGGGTTCAGGTTCGGGGTCAAGTTCGTGTCAAGTTCGGGTCCCAAATTCGAACTTTTTTCCAAAGTTCGGCCGATCCCGTCGAACCCGAACATCCAGGTGTCAACTCTAGTCCCTAGCTTACGTACGAGCAGGGGCCTAAATGAAGGAAATAATGAGGGAAGAAAACAAAAGACAAAGACAGTACAAACAGAAGTGCAAAGTTTCCCAGGCTGGGAAAGTACCACAACAGGAACAACTGCCGAGGTCAAGAGCCAGGAGGTAAAACAGGCAAAAAGGATTAATACAAAATCGAAGTCAATTCAAGCCGAAGTCAGGAGCCAAAGATCGCATCAGTACAAGGGGTAACACCAGGTCAAGGTCAAATACAAGCCGAGGTCAAACAAACAAAGGCACACATTCAGAGAATGCTAGTGAGGTAATGTCACGGTAGGTAAGGGAAGGGAAGCAAACCAAACACAACAAAATTAAACAAAACAGCAGGCTAGGCCCCACAGCTAGGGAACAGGGAAAGGTCACCTCCTGGCAATCCCTGAGCCTTTCCCTGACTGCTACCAACATGAACAAATCTCGATGGTAGATGTGTTCATGCACACCAACCTAAGCCCTGCTGCAACTGACGCAAAAACTCAGCTAGGGAGCAGGCAAAAAGACTACCGGTTCCTTGCACAAGATGAAGGAACCAGCGTCTAGCTAAGGCTTTCCAGTACAAACAACAGAAGGGAAGGAAGGAGGACTTAACTGAAGACGAACTGGGAGCAGGAGATCCACCAAACACCAGCAGAGAACTCCAGGAGAAACTACAGTATAAACCGCAAGGGCTATAGTGAGAGGCAGGTATAAATAGCATCACTAACTAACTAATGAACAGAACCTGTGAGGGGGTGAGATCCTGCCCAAAGCCACAACAAAGCAGATCAGATAGATTCACGTGCAGCAAGTCTGACAGCTCTTCTCAGATCACTCACAGGGCAGGGCGTGACAGTACCCCCCTTCCCTCTACGGGTGACCTCCGGGCACCCAGGACCAACTTTATCTGGGTGTGCCCTGTGACAGGCATTCACAAGGCGGCTAGCATTGACATCAGTAGCCGGAACCCACATTCTTTACTCAGGACTGTATCCCCTCCAATGCACCAGGTACTGAAGGGAACCCCGAAGAACACGCGAGTTGAGTATTCTGGAGATCTGAAACTCCAGATTACCATCTACCAAGACAGGAGGAGGAGGCAAAGGTGATGGTTCAGCGGGTTCAACATACTTTTTCAACAAGGACCTGTGAAACACATTATGGATCTTCCAGGCCTGCGGAAGTTCCAGACGAAACGCCACCGGATTAATAATGGCCGAGATTTTGTAAGGACCAATAAATCTTGGGCCCAACTTCCAAGAGGGTACTTTCAACTTAATGTTCTTAGTGAATAACCACACCAAATCACCCACACACAGGTCCGGACCAGTTATACGTCACTTGTCAGCCATCCGTTTATATCTTTCGCCCATCTTTTTCAAATTGACCTGAATCTTCCGCCAGATAGAAGACAACGAAGAAGAGAATCTCTCCTCTTCAAGTATACCAGAAGATTCAGTTTCAGAACAAGTACCAAACTGTGGGTGAAAACCATATGTGCCAAAAAATGGTGACTTATAAGTTGACTCCTGTCTACGGTTATTCAAGGCAAACTCAGCCAAGGACAAAAAACGAGGACCATTCTTCCTGATTCTCAGCGACAAAACACCTCAAATAAGTCTCCAGGTTCTGGTTAGTGCGCTCAGTTTGGAGGATGGAAAGCCGAAGAGAAAGACAACTGAATACCCAGACGAGTACAAAATGACTTCCAAAATCTGGAAACAAATTGCGTCCACCTATCAGACACCATATCAGAGGGGATGCCGTGTAATTTCACGATGTTATCAATAAACACCTGAGCGAGAGTTTTAGCATTGGGCAAACCTGATAATGGTACAAAGTGAGCCATCTTACTGAAGTGGTCCACCACCACCAAAATCACAGTTTTCCCAGAGGAACTCGGTAAATCAGTGATGAAGTCCATGAACAAATGCGTCCAAGGACGAGATGGAATGGACAAAGGAAGAAGAGATCCTGATGGCCGAGTGTGAGCCACCTTAGTGCGTGCACAGGTCTGACACGCTGCTACATAGCCCTTAACACATTTACGCAAACCTGGCCACCAGAATCCCAGGGAAATAAGATCCACCGTGGATCTACTCCCAGGGTGTCCCGCAAGGACAGTATTATGATGTTCCTTGAACACCTTGTGTCGCAGTTCTGAAGGAACAAACAACTTCTCTGGAGGACAGGAATCAGGTGCCTCACCTTGAGCCCCCAACGCTTCCGCCTCCAGCTTGGGATAAAGAGCGGATGCCACCACCCTATCAGCCAAAATTGGAGCGGGATCCTCTTAATCTCCCCCCCCCCAGGAAAGCTACGTAACAAAACATACGCTTTGACATTTTTTATCCCAGGACGATAAGTGACCACAACATTAAACCTGGTAAAGAACAATGACCATCTGGCCTGCCTAGGGTTTTAGACGCTTTGCTGATTGCAGGTAAGCCAGATTCTTATGGTCAGTAATTACCGTAATCGGATGAATCGCTCCTTCTAGCCAATGACACCTTTCCTCAAAGGCCAATTTGATGGCGAACAACTCTTTATTCCCAACATCATAATTTCGGCAGCAGAGAAAAAAGCACACAGACGCCATTTGCTAGGAGAGGGACCCTGTGACAAAACTGCTCCGACTCCCACTTCTGACGCGTCAACCTCCACAATGAAGGGTTGCGACACATCGGGTTGCATCAGAATGAGAGCGGAAGCAAAACATTACTTAATTGCAGAAAAAGCCTGTAATGCCTCTTCCGACCAGACAGAGAAGTCAGCGCCCTTCCTAGTCATATCGGTCAAAGGTTTGACAATAGTGGAATAATTCAGGATGAACTTCCTGTAGTAATTGGTAAATCCAAAAAACCGCATCAGCGCTTTCTGATTCTCCAGCTGGTCCCATTCTAGTACTGCACGGACCTTTTCGGGATCCATGCAAAAACCTGAGGCAGAAAGTAAGTAACCCAGAAACTGCAGTTCATCAACAGCAAACACAAATTTTTCCAACTTAGCATACAATTTTTTCTCCCGAAGGATCAATAATACTTGTCTTAAATGATCCTGATGAGTCTCCATATCAGGTGAGTAAATCAGTATGTCATCAAGGTAAATAATAACGATAAACCTTCCCAACAAGTAATGAAAAATGTCATTGCTAAAGTGCTGGAAGACTGCCAGGGCATTAGTTAAACCAAAGGGCATAACCAGGTTCTCAAAGTGACCCTGAGGGGTATTGAAGGCTGTTCTTCATTCATCCCCTTCCCTGATTCTTATTAGATTATAAGCTCCTCTTAAATCCAACTTAGAAAACACCTTAGCACCGACACTCTGATCGAATAGATCCGGAATCAAGGGAAGGGGATAAGGGTCACGGACAGTAATGAGATTAAGTTTCCGGAAATCTAGGCACGGTCTAAGTGACCCATCTTTTTTTTTATAAAAAAGAAGCCCGCTGCCATAGGTGATTTAGATGGTCTAATATGTCCTTTTGCATAGCTACTCTTTCAGGTTGGGAAAGATTTTATAACCAAGATTTTGGCAATTTTGCTCCATGAATAAGATTGATCGGACAATCATACTCTCGGTGGGGGGGCTGCTCCTCATCTCCACCCTCCGAGAATACATCCGAAAGAAATGGAGGTAATACCTTAGTGGATACCCCAGAAATAGATGCGTCGAGACAGTTGTCCGTACAAAAATCACTCCAATTACTGATCTAGTTTGCCAATCAATGGTAGGATTATGTTTAGTAAACCCAGAACCAGCAGAGCAGGCAAACCTTTAAGAACAAAACAAGAAATGAATTCAACATGAGAATCACCCACCCTCAAACGAATATCCTGCACAATATGAGTTAGACATTATTGAGAGAGAGGAGCGGAATCTATAGCAAACACTGATATCTCTTTGCTTAATGCGCTAGTTCTAAAACCATGACTCTGAACAAATTGATAATCAACAAGAGATGACTCAGCCGTATGTTCTCCTTGACACAAGCTACGCAGCTTAGATTTGGCCAGAGAGACCCTCTCTGGGTTATCATAAATCAGGCAAAAGGCTCTGAAAAATTTGTCCACTAATCGGAGGGACTGCGAACCGATCGGCAGAGAAAAAGCCCAGTACTGAGCATCACCTTTTAGCAGAGAAATGATAATCCCCACTCTTTGATTTTCGCCTCCAGATGAAATCGGACGCAGACGAAAATATAATTTACAAGACTCTCTGAACTGAACAAAGTTATCACTTCCCCCAGAAAAATAATAATAAATGGGCGTTTTATAATGTCATGGTAGGTGATGGGAGGGAAGCAAACCAAACACAACAAAATTAAACAAAACAGCAGGCTAGGCCCCACAGCTAGGAAACAGGGAATGATCACCTCCTGACAATCCCTGAGCCTTTCCCTGACTGCTACCAACATGAACAAATCTTGATGGTAGAAGTGTTCATGCACACCAACCTAAGCCCTGCTGCAACTGACACAAACACTCATCTAGGGAGCAGGTGAAAAGACTACCGGTTCCTTGCACAAGATGAAGGAACCAGCGTCTAGCTAAGGCCTAGCCACGCCCGCCGCTACCATAAGGCAGACCAAGCGGCTGCCTTAAGGCGCACCCAGCGCAGAGAAGGGGTGGGCTGAAAAATGAACCTTTTAAAAAAAATAAAATCTATTCACTTCCGTGCGAGTACTGAGAGTCTGAGTAGTTCTTGCGCCGCTGGGTGCCTGCCCCAGCCTGCACTGCGTGCGTGTGTGCGGCCCCGGTGGGGCAGCTCTCACTCACAGAGCAGCACGTGAGTGAGCACGGCCGGTCACGGGGTTAGGGGGTGTGACTGGCGCCGTGGACCGTGGCGGCGGGCAGCAACAGGGACTGGAAAGAGCTGGTGGTGACTCATGCTGTGAGTCTGTGAGTCACACACAGCCAGACTGCCGACTGGAGTGGTACAGTAGGTGAGCGAGCGCATGCACGCAGAGCAGAGCACATAATGTTTATTAACTTACTTTACTTACACAACATTAATGGGGGGGATTGTCTGTAGTCTGTGCCAGTCTCAGTGCCATGGGGGGGGGGGGAATGTGCCATGGGGGATGATGTGCCATGGGGGGGAAAGAAATGTGACACAATAGGGGGTAATGGGGGTGATTTAAAAAAGAGGGGGTGAGGTGCCATGGAGGGGGAGAAATGTGACATGGGTGGGAATTTGTTATGGAGGGCTGATGTGACATAGGTGATTTGACATGGAGGGGGAGAAATGTGACATGGAGGGGGAGAAATGTGACATGGAAAGGGGAGAAATGTAACATGGAGGGCTGATATGACATACGGGGGTGATTTGACATGGAGGGGGAGAAATGTGACATGGGGGGCTGATGGCTGACATGGGTGCATGATGGCTAACATGGGGGCATGATGGCTGACATGGGGGGCATGATGGCTGACATGGGGGGCATGATGGCTGACATGGGGGCTGATGGATGGGGGCTTATGGGTGACATGGGGGGCTGATCTGAGGCATTGGGGGTCTGATCTGAGGTCTGATTAACATTGGGGGTCTGATTAGGGCTGTGAGTTGAGGTCTGATTAACATTGGATGTCTGATTGCTGGTCTGACCTGAGGCGTAATGGAAAATATTTTTTTCTTATTATCCTCCTCTAAAACCGTCTTATGGGCCGGTGCGGCGAAAAATACGGTCCTCATTCCAGGACCACACAGAGGAGAAGCCAGCTGCTGCAGACGGGACCAGAGCCAGATGAGCTGCGGGGTGGCACCAAAATGTAGCTGCTCTTGTGTTGGCAGAAATCCTTGCAATGGCCCTGGGCCTAGCCAGTACAAACAACAGAAGGGAGGAAGGAGGACTTAACTGAAGATGAACTGGGAGCAGGAGATCCACCAAACACCAACAGAGAACTCCAGGAGAAACTATAAACCGCAAGGGCTATAGTGAGAGGCAGGTATAAATATCATCACTAACTAACTAATGAACAGAACCTGCGAGGGGGTGGGATCCTGCCCAAAGCCACAACATAGCAATCTGTCAGATAGATTCAGGTGCAGCAAGTCAGACAGATCTTCTCAGATCACTCACAGGGCAGGGCGTGACAGGTAATAAGACCAATCACAGGCAACCTGTGGCCAGCGGGTTACCCGTTTAAAGAGGTCTAATTGATGGGTTACGTGACGTGGCCAGCATCACGTAACCCATGTCCATCAGATCTAAACACCTGAGCGCCGGCTCATTGCCATCGGCGCTCAGTTTTCCCCCTGCTCGTTGTCTAGGGGATTAAGGATGCCGGCCACGCTAAAGGAGGCGTGCACGGCCGGGTCCTCCCTGCCCCCTTGTTACTATGGAGACGAGGATGCCGGCCGTGTCCTCACTCCTCCTCAGGGAAAGGATGCCGGCGGCGCTGCAGGGAGCGAGCGCATCGCCGGCTCCCTGTTACACTATGTGGAAACAGCAGACGGTGAAAAATCAGACTGCTGTTTAACTCTATAGTAGAATCCTGGGCCACTGCAAGGTTAAAGGGCTTCTCCGGGAATTAAGTAAATAAAAATACATAAATATTACTTTATTATAAAAAATATTCACAAATACATTTCATTAGTTATAATGGCTCGTTTTGTCTGGGGAGCAATGATTAGGAGAAACAAAATGGCCACTGACCTATTAGTGCACACAAAGCCTGTCCTAATCACACAGGAGGACAAGTTACTTCAGAACACTGAGCTAAAGAGCTGCCTCATTCTCCTTTCTGCTATGCTTTTCAGGGATTATGATCCTATATACAGCTGATAAGATCTTCAGCTGAATCTCTGTAGGAATGGCGTTCATGAGGAGGCATGAAGTAAAGAGAGGAAGGACAGGACAGACTGTGGTAATGGAGACTGCATACAAATGCTGCTGCTCATTACCACATCCTCATCCTCTACATCAGGGGTGGCCAACCTTACAGGCACAAAGAGCCAGAAAAAAAAATCGTATGACTGCCAGGAGCCACAAGCTTTCCGTTTGCACAAATATGCGTGCACACGACAGTATTACTGCAATTGAGTTATCAAACATTTAAAAGTGCATTTAAACCACTTTTCCTACCTGTAGTGTAGACAGCTTTAGTGAGACTTCTGGCAATCTTTGTTTTTCACAATGTGTTTCAAGATTTCTCAGATGATACCCCATGCTCAGATGACCGCCACATGCTCAGGTGACCGCTCCATGCTCAGGTGACCGCCCCATGCTCAGATGACCGCCCCATGCTCAGATGACCGCCCCATGCTCAGATGACCGCTCTATGCTCAGATGACACCCTTATGCTCAAATGACAACCTTATGCTCAGATTACCGCCCCATGCTCAGATGACCGCCCCATGCTCAGATGACCGCCCCATGCTCAGATGACCGCCCCATGCTCAGATAACCGCTCTATGCTCAGATGACCGCTCTATGCTCAGATGACACCCTTATGCTCAAATGACACCCTTATGCTCAGATGACCGCCCAATGCTCAGATGACCACCCCATGCTCAGATGACCGCTCTATGCTCAGATGACCGCTCTATGCTCAAATGACACCCTTATGCTCAGATGACCGCCCCATGCTCAGATGACCGCCCCATGCTCAGATGACCGCCCCATGCTCAGATGACCGCCCCATGCTCAGATAACCGCTCTATGCTCAGATGACCGCTCTATGCTCAGATGACACCCTTATGCTCAAATGACACCCTTATGCTCAGATGACCGCCCAATGCTCAGATGACCACCCCATGCTCAGATGACCGCTCTATGCTCAGATGACCGCTCTATGCTCAGATGACACCCTTATGCTCAAATGACACCCTTATGCTCAGATGACCGCCCCATGCTCAGATGACCGCCCCATGCTCAGATGACCGCCCCATGCTCAGATGACCGATCTATGCTCAGAAGACTGCTCTATGCTCAGATTACCGCTCTATGCTCAGGTGACTGCTCTATGCTCAGATTACCGCTCTATGCTCAGATGACCGCCTTATGCTCAGATGACCCCCCCCATGCTCAGATGACCACCCAATGCTCAGATGACCCCCCCATGCTCATATGACCGCCCATGCTTAGACTACCACCCATATGCTCAAACACACTTGGTGTGCTGGGCAGTGGCACCTGTGAAAAAAAAGGCAGAGCAGCAGTGGCAGAGAGACTGAGGCCAGCAGCAGCCATTTCAGTCAGATTAGAGCCAAAGCTGCAGAGTGGCTGTAATCGGACTAAAATGGCTGCTGCTGGCCTCAGTGAGTCTCTCTGCCACTGCTGCTCTGAGTGCCCACTGCCCTGCTGTCCACCATTAACATTCATTATAATTTACTATGGAGCTGGAAGCAGGTCCTCCTTGCTTGCTGCGCCACTTCTTGCCGCCCCCATAGCCCCAGCCTGCGGTCTGATGAATCTGGCTGCTGGGCTGGCACTGAGAAGACTGGAGGCGGGCATTAGGTCACACACAAACACACTCACAGAAGGGGCTGTGTGGCCGTGGGCGGGCACATCGGCGGCTGGTGGCGGGGTTAAGCACTGCAGCTTCGCCTTCTCTGCCGGAGGAGGGGGCGGAGCTGCAGTGAGTGACTGAGTCACGTGCCCGCTCTCGGCGCTCTGAGTCCTCTCCACTCTTCCACCTCGTTCCAGCGCTTCACTTACGCGCTGGAGAAAGGAGAGTAATCGCTGGCCGCACCGCTCCCCTGCGAGCCGCAAATGAAGGCTCAAGGAGCCGCATGCGGCTCGCGAGCCGCGGGTTGGCCACCCCTGCTCTACATCATCCCCATCATTTGTATTCATGATCATCCCTGACACGTAGGAGAGGAGGCTGAGGAAGCTCTTTACCTTAGTGTTGTGAAGTAACTTGTCCTCTTGTGTGATTAGGACAGATTTTGTGTGCACAGGATGGCGGACATTTTGTTTCTCCTAATGATTGCTCCCTAGACAAAACGAGCCATTATAACTAATAAAAGCTATTTAGGAATATATTTATAATGAAGTAATATTTAAGTATTTTTATTTTCTTAATTCCCGGAGAACCCATTTAAGTACATTATACATGATGCTAACATTGACCTGTAGGGCCGAGTACAGACTTCAGTTATTTGGTCAGTTGATTCTAGCAGTTCCTGTATGTGAGCCAAAATCAGGAGCCAATCCTACTCTCAGATGATGTATCATGAAAAGATCTGTACCTGTTATGTCATTTTGACCCAAAGCTGACCAAATAAGTAAAGTGTGAATTGAGCCTAATATTGATGCCTGTCATATTGATGCACAATAATTGTGTCACTACCAGAAAGGACTAACTATGCATATTGCTGTAATGCACAGGGATGTACACATAAATACACTGTCCCTGCAGGCCGAGATATAACAGATTTTTGAAAACTTTGGAAGAATTTTTTGCAACAATTTAGCCAGGCATTCGAAACTAATTTTTTAAATATTCGCTCATCTCTAACTATAATACTGCTCCTATGTACAAGAATATAACTACTATAATACTGCTCCTATCTACAAGAATATAACTACTATAATACTGCTCCTATGTACAAGAATATAACTACTATAATACTGCTCCTATGTACAAGAATATAACTACTATAATACTGCTCCTATGTACAAGAATATAACTACTATAATACTGCTCCTATCTACAAGAATATAACTACTATAATACTGCTCCTATGTACAAGAATATAACTACTATAATACTGCTCCTATGTACAGGAATATAACTACTATAATACTGCTCCTATGTACAAGAATATAACTACTATAATACTGCTCCTATGTACTAGAATATAACTACTATAATACTGCCTCCTATGTACAAGAATATAACTACTATAATACTGCTCCTATGTACAAGAATATAACTACTATAATACTGCTCCTATGTACAAGAATATACCTACTATAATACTGCTCCTATGTACAAGAATATAACTACTATAATACTGCTCCTATGTACAAGAATATAACTACTATAATACTGCTCCTATGTACAAGAATATAACTACTATAATACTGCCTCCTATGTACAAGAATATAACTACTGTAATACTGCTCCTATGTACTAGAATATAACTACTATAATACTGCCTCCTATGTACAAGAATATAACTACTTTAATACTGCTCCTATGTACAAGAATATAACTACTATAATACTGCCCCCTATGTACAAGAATATAACTACTATAATACTGCCTCCTATGTACAAGAATATAACTACTATAATACTGCTCCTATGTGTTATTTGTTTGCTAACCGCTGTGTGTGTCGACACAAAGGGAATCCTCTTGTTCTCCTCTCCTGATTCCTTTTTCTTCAGGAGGTCCTCCCTTCTAAATTGGTTAACCCTCCGTTTGTGCCTCTGCACCATAGGCCTCGGATAGCCCCTCTCATAAAACTTATTGCACATCTCACTGAGTCTAATCTCTGATATATCATTATCTGTAACTATTCTTTTAACCGAGTAACTGACTATATGGTAGTGACTCTTTCATATACCCAGGGTGATCACTCTGGAATAGCAACATGTTGTTCCTGTCCGTAGGTTTTACAAATAGATCAGTATATAGTTTCCCATCTACACAATACACTGTCGTGTCCAAGAATTGTAAACTGGTTTGGGAGTACACAGCCGTAAACTGTAATTCTGCATGGACTGAATTAATATCTCCCTGGAACTTAAGTAAGTTCTCGAGGGATCCGGTCCAGACAAAAAATATGTCATCTATATACCTCATCCAGCCTTTCACTGAAGTAAAATGGCTGGATGGGTATACAGAATATTCCTCAAATCTGTTCATGTAAATGTTTGCATAAGTTGGGGCCACATTGGACCCCATTGCGGTTCCCCGCTGCTGTACATAGTAGATATCCTCAAAGAGGAAGTAGTTGCACGTCAGGACGATCTCCAAAAGGGAGAGAACAAACTTAGCAATCTCTGGCTTGGTCCCACTCCTTGAGAGGGTCCATTCAACCGAATCTAATCCTTTGATGTGGTCGATACTCGTATAGAGGCCGACCACATCAAAGGAGACCAGGTATTGTCCTTCCTCAATTTGCAAAGTTTGCAATTTCTTGAGGAAGTCCGTTGTGTCTTTTACATATGACCTAGTGGACATGGCATAGTCTCTGAGATATCTGTCAAGAAAAATAGCAGCTCACACAATTTCTGTCTTCTTTTTTATAGATGACTGTGTATGCGGGTGTGACCTGGGGATGCGGACTGAGGTGACATAATATAGACAATTGAAAGGTAGTCACTTGTTATATAATATTTTGGATTTTTCTCTGTATTCACCCCACAAAGGGGGCAAATTTTTGGATCTATTTAAGTTACACTGGACTATAACATATGGTTTCCACTGCTTGCTCCATATATATGGGGGAATGAGATACGTGGCCCTTGTGAAGCAGCCGTATGTTGTATATATATATCTACAGTGGAGGGGGGTTGAATTGTATGATATGACCTAGTGGTCAGAATTATGGATGCATACCCGGAGACGGGAATGCCCATCATCTGACTAGATAGGTTGGAATGGCTGGACATATGGGACGGACGTCCCTCCAGATTGGAGGGTATGCCCCCCCTAGAAATGTTTGGGATGGTCCATGGCTACATCTATTAACCCCGTGAGAGGGGGAGACGTGTTACCATTGTGACCATCAGGACTGTCTGATGAGGGTAGGTGCTGGCATATTCTAGGACGGAGGTGATTTACACTCAGTGATCCAATTTGAATGGTGCCGCCCTACGTGTATGAGGTTATGGACCCCGAATCAATTACCATGAGGCTAAACTCAAACTAGTGACTGGGTACTCTAATCCCGAGTTTTGGGCGAGTAGTGGACACCTAGTACATGTAGCCTTTCATAATTTTTTGATTAAAGGTCATATAAGTAAACTTCTAAGTTCAACCACACTAATATTAACTATAGACCAAGTTTGCCCCACGACATGGGTAGAATATGGAGATTATATATGACAACATAGAAGTCTGGCGTTTACACTCTGCATAAGAGGACGACACAATGTGTTAGGATACCATGACAACGGCCGAGGGGGCGTTACACAGCGACGGGAGACTTGGCGCCGGGTCCTGTCGCCACTGGAGTCGGGCACGCATGCGCGTCTCAACCTAGCGGTGACGTGGATAGGAAGCGTCTGGTCTCCTGGGCGACTGTTAAGCGTCCTGAGGCTGACGTCATGAGACAGACGCGCAGGCGCATTTGACATGGAGGAACGCCGAGTGAAGCGAGGAGATCGGCCTCATACAAGGTTGAAACAATAGAAGTTACCGCAGTGGCAACATTCCCCAGTTCACACCCAGCATCTCAGTAAGTTGATGGAATGATACTTATGATTTTTTGATGTATACACACTATATGAGGTTTTAGAAAGACACATTATGTTAAACTTGCTGCAAGATGAACAGAGAAAGGGGTGGTACTCACAGCCTTTGTTAATGATGTATTAGCATAATTGATTAGGTCATGTGACCGACTTTGTAGGGTATATGTATCCGCTGTTTAGTTCACATTGTTAGATTGCTTGAGAAAGATCACACTGATCGAAACGTCGCATTTGTTGGTGAAATAAAGCATTAAGGATCAAGGCTGGAGAGTGCTGCAGTTTTTCTGTTACAATTGCATATGTACAAGAATATAACTACTATAATACTGCCCCTATGTACAAGAATATAACTACTATAATACTGCTCCTATATACAAGAATATAACTACTATAATACTGCCTCCTATGTACAAGAATATAACTACTATAATACAGCTCCTATGTACAAGAATATAACTACTATAATACTGCTCCTATGTACAAGAATATAACTACTATAATACTGCCTCCTATGTACAAGAATATAACTACTATAATACTGCTCCTATGTACAAGAATATAACTACTATAATACTGCCCCCTATGTACAAGAATATAACTACTATAATACTGCTCCTATGTACAAGAATATAACTACTATAATACTGCTCCTATGTACAAGAATATAACTAATATAATACTGCCTCCTATGCACAAGAATATAACTACTATAATACTGCTTCCATGTACAAAAATATAACTACTATAATACTCCTCCTATGTACAAGAATATAACTACTATAATACTGCTCCTATGTACAGAATATAACTACTATAATACTGCCCCTATGTACAAGAATATAACTACTAGGGGGGCGGAATCTGACTGCTGACCTGAGCAGACGCATGTAGGTGAAGCTCCTCTCCATGCAGTACTGCAACCTGGTTTATTTTGGACTATATCCCAACCAAGTATGGGGAAAATTGGCAGAAGCATCCCTAGAGACAGAACCGACTCTCCGAAGCCGGACCGAGGGGCCTTAGACATGGAAAAATACTTGAACAAGAAGCCCGCCAGTGCCGTGTGCGGCGCGACTAAAATGGAGCCACATGAACCAGATGACTGGTCACAAGAAACTGAAAGTGCCGCCGGGGACCTGGACGAAGGACCGCAACTATCAGGCATAGCTCCTATATCGAAGAAATTCCTCCAGCAAGCCCTCTCAGCGGCTATTGCCCCAGTACTCCACGATCTTCAAGAGATTAAAACGGATATCAAACAAATAGGGCACCGAGTGGAGACGTTGGAAGGGAATCAAGCGGCTATCCTCTCCTTTGCCCGTACCCTGGGGGATAACACTGCGGCTTGTATGGTCTCCCTGGACACCGCTTTTTCCCTCATCGAGGACCAGGAGAACCGCAACAGGCGGAAGAACATCCGGCTGCGCGGCCTCCCGGAGCAACTTCAACATGAGGAATTACCTGAAGCAGCGGCCGCCATCTTTGCCAGCCTACTAGGAGCAGAGAACGCAGAGGGAATTGAAATAGAGCGCATTCATCGGTCGCTCAGGCCGAAACCAAAGGATAATGAAAATCCTAGGGATGTCATCTGCGGCCTGTTGAAATATACAGACACAGCAGCCTTATTGAGAGCGGCCAGAGAAGAAAAAAATCTCACCTACGAGGGGTCACGATCCTGCTGTGCCAGGACTTGGCGCCAACGACGCTGAACAAAAGGAGAGCCCTCCGACCCCTTACAGACCACCTGCGACACATCAAGACCCCATATAAGTGGTTATTTCCCTTCGGTCTTACGTTTGCGGTCGGGGGCAGAAGGTGCACCATCCGAGTTCCAGGGGATCTAGCTGCAGCTTGGGAGCTACTCCAGACCACCCCACTGGATATCCCGTCATGGCTGCCCTCGGCGGAGACCGGGATTCCGTTGCCAGAATTGGCAGGAGTTCAGCGGTGGTCCAAAGCCTCACCGAAAAAGAAGATGAGTTCCAGACTCAGGGATACCTGAACTCCGTGACATAGGGGTTTACCCCCACTGTATATCGGTTCGGCCCTGTGAGTAATACTAGAGGACTGATCCCACACTGATACTCTTCGGTCCTATGAGTATTTTTATGTTTCATAATTGCTTTTATAATGGGGTTATCTGTTTAGTAAGATATTCTTATACTTATGACATATTCAGGTACTAGGTGCCCCCCCATGAGGAGTTATCAAAGTAATCATATGTTCCACATTATGGGTTATGTTAGTTGTAGCACTTTACTGCACTGTACCAGGTGTAGCAGGATCTGCTGGAGGCTTGAGATCTGTATATGATCTTTAGACCCCCCCACATGCTTTACATCAGGGGTATACTAGCGCAGTCCTGGTGTCAGCGCACTAACATGGAGGACCGCATACTGACTGTATACTCCTTGATAGGAGGTGTCAGATGTGTCCCCCCTAAGTTCTGTTGCATAGACATGTTCCTAGGTTTTGTAAGGAATATTGGGTGTGTTAAGGTTATATGCTGTTATGGATCTCTGTGGCACAATATGATAGGTTGCTGTTGGAGCGTTCTCATGTCCATGCAAGATGTCACTGATTAAATGCACTTCTTTTAACGTAAGAGGGTTTAATACTCCGCAAAAAAGATCACAGGTTATACGCTTACTAAGGAAATCTCATACAGACATATGCTTTTTTCAGGAGTTACACTTTAGGTCCACAAAGGTTCCTATTTTACAGAAGGGTTATTTTAATAGTTGGTTTCTTAGCACCTTCGACAAAGCCAAAAGAGGGGTCAGTATTGCCATAACCAAACGTATACCTTTCAAAATGACAGCCACACAGTCAGACGCAGAAGGTAGATTTATCTTTGTGAAAGGGGTAATAGGCACTCAACTTGTAACCCTGGCGAGTCTATATAGCCCCAATAGGGGTCAAAAAACCTGGATTTCACAGACCATGCAAATTCTCAAGGCTTTTTCTGAAGGGATCTGTATTGTTGGCGGAGACCTTAATGTGGCCCTGAATCCCAGTATGGACACCTCAGATGGTCTCACTCAGCAAACACAGAAGTCCTTGGGTTGCATTAATGCTCACATTGCAGAAGCTAACCTAATTGATGCCTGGTGCTTAGTACATCCCCAAGATAGAGATTATACTTTATTCTCTGCCTCACATAATGTTTATAAACGGTTAGATTACCTTTTGCTCTCCAATGCTTGTATAGACATGGTTGAACAGGCAGTGATTGACCCTATCATGATTTCTGATCATGCCCCTGTCTCGATGTTAATACGCATCTCCAGTTTAACCCCCCAGTGTAAACAATGGAGGCTTAATGAAACCTTATTAGATAAGAGAGAAGTAATAGAGGCATTGTCACGGAGGCTGTCGTGGTTTTTTGAGGAGAACTTGACGCCGGATGTTTCTCAGGAAACAGTGTGGGAAACACACAAATCTGTAATGAGGGGAGAGTTTATAGCCTTGGGTTGTAAAATTAAAAGGGAGAGACAGCAAACATTACATTCCCTACTCAAACAGATTGCAGAGCTTGAAGCTATTCATAAGAGGTCTAAGGCTGGGTTCAGACCTGAGCGTTCGGGATGTCGCGCTCTGTATGCACGATTCTACGGGCGTCTGACATACGCGGCTCCGGAACAGGCGAACGCCTATTGTCGCGTGTTCCCGCTAAGTCTATGTACGGGAACGCGCGACAAGACGCCCCAAAGAAGCTCAAGAACTTTTTTGAGCGTCGGGCGTTTTACAGCGCGATCATACGCGCTGTAAAACGCTCAGGTGAGAACCCTTCCCATAGGGAAACATTGGTTCTTGCCTGTTGAGCGTTTTACAGCGCGTAGGAACGCGCTTTAAAACGCTCAGGTCTGAACCCAGCCTAAAGCTTTGGAAGCTCAACAGGAGCTTCTCCTACTGAGAACGAAATTGAAAGATCACCTCAATATCTGTCATGCTAAAGCGTATCAGTACGCCCAGTTCCGTTTTTTCTCTCATGGAGATAAGGGCTCGAAGTTGATGTCAGCGCTTATCAAGCAAAGGAAAGATTCCATGTATATCCCTAGCATAAAATCCTCAGACGGCAAGTCATTTCACAGAACCGCAGACATAGCCAAGGAATTCCAGAAATTCTATCAAGATCTATATGGGCTAGATAATAGTGCTAATCGCTCAAATCTAACTGCGGATTCTGCGATTGATGATTTCCTGTCTCAGTTGAAATTGCCACAGCTTAGCAAAGAAGAGGGGTCCTCACTAACTGATTTGCAGACATACTATGCCCACATCTCACGAATTGGTGTAATTCTCTCCTTACAGTGGACATCTTCCCGCCCAATCTCTAGAAGCTACAGTGACTATTTTGCCTAAACCTGGGAAGGACCACACGCTCTGCGGGAGTTACAGGACCATATCTCTCCTGAATGTTGACATAAAGATCTGGGCCAAGATCCTAGCCTCTCGCCTTAGCTCCTTCCTCCCTAAACTGATTCATCCTGACCAAGCTGGTTTTGTACCAGGGAGGGAATCGAACCATAACTCCTGCAGAGTCGTCACGGCCATCCAGTGGGCAAGGAAGCAAAGTACACCCCTGACATTTTTGAGTGTTGATGCGGAGAAGGCCTTCGACCGGGTAAACTGGAACTTTATGAAGAAGACGCTGCATAGGTTTGGTATCCCTGAACAATTTCAAAGAGCAATCATGACTTTATACACCAACCCGAGTGCCAAAATTAGAGTAAATGGCACCCTATCACCCTCTTTCCCCATCTATAATGGCACCCGGCAAGGCTGCCCATTATCCCCTGCTCTCTATATTTTAGTGATGGAGACTCTTCTCCAAGCCATTAGAGACCATCCTGGTATAAGAGGGGTTAGGGCCAAGAATGATACAATGTAATATATCAATGTTGCCTATGCAGACGATCTCTTGGTGATGGTTTCCAACCCGGTGGAGGCCTTCCCGCATCTCCTCTCCCTATTTGAACTATTTGGCAAAGTCTCTAACTATAAAGTGAATTACACCAAGACAGAGGCTATGACTGTTACAGCCCCGTCAAAGAGTGTGTTCTCCCTTAAAGCCACGACTCCCTTTATTTGGCAGACTTCCCACATCACATATCTAGGAATTAAAATCCCAGCTGACCTGAAGAATACTTTCCAGTTGAATTATACCCCACTATTGGCGGATGTACAAAGACTACTAGGCCCCCTCCGCATCCCATACACCTCATGGATGGGGAGGAAGAACCTGCTGAAGGCCTTTGTGCTACCTAAAATACTTTATGTCATGCAAATGCTACCTGTCTTCCTTCCCTCCTCATTTTTCACGCAGATACGGAGATTGTTCTCTACTTATCTATAGGGAGGGAAGGGAGCTAGACTGGCGCACAACAGATTGATCTTAAGGAAGTCTCAGGGAGGTTTTGCACTGCCAGACGTACAGTTATATTATCGGGCAATCCACCTTAGAAGATGGATGCAACTTCATGTTCCTAGTTGCTCAACGCTGGGTACGGCTCTGGAGATGCTCCAGCTTTCTCAATTACAGAGAGCTGCTTTGTGGGGATTGAATTCTACATCCCTACACAACCATACGTTGCTTAAGGGTACAAGTCTGGTAATTAAACAACTTAATAAGGAGCAAGGTTTACTAGGTAATCCCTCTTTAGTCATGCCAGCGGATTTAGTTCCCTATGCAGTGAGACCTACATTAACAAACACTCCCCCAGTGTGGAATAAACTTAGAGATTTTACCACTGAGGTGTTTCTGGATGCTGTCTTAGGTAGATTATCAGCTGAACACACCCTACCCCGGATCATGCAATCCTGCAACTTCTTGGGTTTGGCAGATCTTAGGTCAGTTGGCAAGACCCTATTGGATAAAAAGACCCAAGAAAGGGAGCGGACATGGTTTGAAAAAATTCTGTCTTCCAGCTCACCACATAGTAGATTAATCTCACTATTTTATTTAGGTTTGAATGTACCCCGTGCTAATGATGTCCCACTGTTTTTAAAAACCTGGGAATCAGAATTAGATAAGACCTTCACTGAGACAGAGGTTCTTCGCCTATATGCACACTCACACGGCTTCTCTAGATGTGTCAAGATACAGGAGCATTCCTTTAAGGTATTAACCCAATGGTATATGACACCAAAACAGCTCTTTCTCAGGGCTCTTAGTTCTAGTGACCAGTGCTGGAGATGTAAAGCCGGAGAGGGTACGCTTTCATATATTTTCTGGTCCTGTCCCAGGATACAGCCGTTCTGGGCTGCGGTATCTAAAGCCATTAACTCAATCACTCACAAGGTTATACCTCTGTCTCCTGAACTGGTCCTGCTATGGTTGCCCACCAAAGCTCTTTCCCCCTCTAGGAATAACTTGGCCACACAATTGATCCAAGCAGCGAGATTGTTAATTCCACAGAAGTGGCTTAGCATGGAACCCCCTACCTTTCTTCAATGGGTGCATAAGGTAGACCACATACAACGTCTTGAAGAATTGGCCAGTTGGGAATCTAGAACGCATGAGAAACATGTCAAAATGTGGAGCCCTTGGTCAAGTTATCGTTTATCACCCCAGTGATAACTTAATAAAGGTCAACTGACCCTGTAACCTCATAAAGCTCCACTTTACTTCCAACATCATATTACTGAATACTCAATTATGTTGTGCTTAGAGATCCATGTTATTGTTAGGATTGTTTTAGTGAGGTCTGTTGCCTCGCTGTTCACCATCAGGCCATGAAGACCCCGTAAACTAAGCTAAGTGACATATACGTGTACACATTACTGTACGGATGGGGTACGCCCCCACAATGATTTCCAAGTGCCAACATATGTGTAGATTGCGAAATATTATCCTCGCTGTACATTGCGAATTGAGCTCCTGACTTTGCACAATTACTGTTCATATTGTTTATACATGTAGGTGGGATGTGCCTATCCCCCTTGATGATGTACTGATATGCACGGTATGGACTTATATAATATGTATGTAATGTCACTTTTGTACGAATCACCTGCTTCTTTTCAATAAAAAGAAAATTGACAAGAATATAACTACTATAATACTGCCTCCTATGTACAAGAATATAACTACTATAATACTGCTCCTATGTACAAGAATATAACTACTATAATACTGCTCCTATGTACAAGAATATAACTACTATAATACTGCCTCCTATGTACAAGAATATAACTACTATAATACTGCTCCTATGTACAAGAATATAACTACTATAATACTGCTCCTATGTACAAGAATATAACTACTATAATACTGCCTCCTATGTACAAGAATATAACTACTATAATACTGCCTCCTATGTACAAGAATATAACTACTATAATACTGCTCCTATGTACAAGAATATAACTACTATAATACTGCTCCTATGTACAAGAATATAACTACTATAATACTGCCTCCTATGTACAAGGATATAACTACTATAATACTGCCTCCTATGTACAAGGATATAACTACTATAATACTGCTCCTATGTACAAGAATATAACTACTATAATACTGCCTCCTATGTACAAGAATATAACTTCTATAATACTGCTCCTATGTACAAGAATATAACTACTATAATACTGCTCCTATGTACAAGAATATAACTACTATAATACTGCCACCTATGTACAAGAATATAACTACTATAATACTGCTCTTCTGTACAAGAATATAACTACTATAATACTGCTCCTATGTACAAGAATATAATTACTATAATACTGCTTCTATGTACAAGAATATAACTACTATAATACTGCTCCTATGTACAAGAATATAACTACTATAATACTGCTCCTATGTACAAGAATATAACTACTATAGTACTGCCTCCTATGTACAAGAATATAACTACTATAATACTGCTCCTATGTACAAGAATATAACTACTATAATACTGCTTCTATGTACAAGAATATAACTACTATAATACTGCTCCTATGTACAAGAATATAACTACTATAATACTGCTCCTATGTAGAAGAATATAACTACTATAATACTGCCTCCTATGTACAAGAATATAACTACTATATTACTGCCTCCTATGTACAAGAATATAACTACTATAATACTGCTCCTATGTACAAGAATATAACTACTATAATACTGCTCCTATGTACAAGAATATAACTACTATAATACTGCTCCTATGTACAAGAATATAACTACTATAATACTGCTCCTATGTACAAGAATATAACTACTATAATACTGCTCCTATGTACAAGAATATAACTACTATAATACTGCCACCTATGTACAAGAATATAACTACTATAATACTGCTCTTCTGTACAAGAATATAACTACTATAATACTGCTCCTATGTACAAGAATATAATTACTATAATACTGCTTCTATGTACAAGAATATAACTACTATAATACTGCTCCTATGTACAAGAATATAACTACTATAGTACTGCCTCCTATGTACAAGAATATAACTACTATAATACTGCTCCTATGTACAAGAATATAACTACTATAATACTGCTCCTATGTACAAGAATATAACTACTATAATACTGCTCCTATGTACAAGAATATAACTACTATAATACTGCTCCTATGTACAAGAATATAACTACTATAATACTGCTCCTATGTACAAGAATATAACTACTATAATACTGCTTCTATGTACAAGAATATAACTACTATAATACTGCTCCTATGTACAAGAATATAACTACTATAATACTGCTCCTATGTAGAAGAATATAACTACTATAATACTGCCTCCTATGTACAAGAATATAACTACTATATTACTGCCTCCTATGTACAAGAATATAACTACTATAATACTGCTCCTATGTACAAGAATATAACTACTATAATACTGCTCCTATGTACAAGAATATAACTACTATAATACTGGCCTGTATGGTGAAGAGCCTGATTATTACTACTATAAATTTTCAGTCATTTCTTCTGACACATACATTCTCCTCCCTGTCCCTGCACTTGTCTCTGGGATTTGCCTGGTTTGTCCTCCTAAATGATCGGAGACGCTGGTGCAGGTCTGTACAGTTCAGCTCTTGTAACCAGCTCAGCAGATAATCATCCCCCTGGCTAGCCAGGGAGACCCCATTACCATCAGTGATTTTCCTTCCTGTCTCTGGTTACGGCTTTTTTTTTTGCTGCCATTACGTTGGATGACGAAGCTTCTGGGATGAAAATAACTTTGTAAGTTCTGCTGACCGCGCCAGTAATGAGAGGGCACTTTGTAGTGAGAGGGAAGGGGTTACACTGAAATAACAAGTATCAATGAGGCTTCAAATAGAAATGTTCCCTATCAGATCGTAAACTGAGTTCCTGTTACGTGACCTGCACAAAGGGACATTGAATAAAGCCTATGGGCAGCACGGTGGCTCAGTGGTTAGCACTGGTGCTTTGCAGCGCTGGGGTCCTAGTCTCGAATCCGAGTTTGTATGTTCTCCCTGTGTTTACGTGGGTTTCCTCCCACACTCCAAAGACATACTGATAGGGACCTTAGATTGTGAGCCCCATTGGGGACAGTTGGATGCTAATGTCTGTAAAGCGCTGCGGGATATATAAGTGCATAAAATAAATAAATAAATACTTATCTGTCTGCCTTCTGAATCTTGCCTATCTATTTATCCATCTATCTGACAAAAAAAGCACTTGGTTGGTGGTGGTGAGGACCTGCTTTAGACACCCAACTGCAACGTTTCGACAACACACTAGGGCAGATTTCATTAAAATAAGCCACTTTAATGGAGTGAAAGAGTCACAAACTGCACATTTATGACTTTTCTTAAGCCACTGGTGCAAAAATTTCTCGTTTCTCCATCGGACTTGCGACTTTCCTGAAAAGGGGGTATGGCGAGGATGCGATGGGGGCTGCCACATTTATCATCTTTTACACCAGTTTTAAAAGAACACTGAAATCTACACCAGCCAGTGGTTGGCTTAGATATCAGCAGGGGTGCACCACCAATGAGGCCAGGTGAGGCGATTGCCTCAGGCAGCACCAGGTAGGGCAAGAGGTGGGCAGCAGAAGGCTATGGGCAATGAGTGCTTTCATTGTGGCAAAGGGGTTAGGTTAAGAAATTGGCGGGGGGGGGGGGGCGCCATTTTAGTTTTCGCCTCAGGCAGCAGAAAGGCTAGGTGCACCCCTGGATATCAGGATAGATGTATGGACTGCCAGATGCTGCGCCTAATTTATGATGAGGCATCATAAACTGCATAGATTCCTCCTAGGAGGTAAATGGAGTAAAGTCTTCTGAAATTAAAGTGCCAAGCATGGAGTTTTCTTTTCCTGAGTAGACTCTTCTGAGGCTTTCTCTAAAGCATGGGAGTAGCTAAAGTCATTAACTGTGTTGGTAAGAGTTGGCCTGCAAGCTCGTCTTTGAGTCATCCTGCCAGACCTTCCCAGAAAGCTGCTACCAGAACCTCGTTGTTCCAGGACATCTCTGAGGACAGAGGGTGGAACAGGATGGCATTCTGGCCCACAGTCAAGTTGCCGAGCTAGAGAGATAGTAAGGAAGATACAACTGAAGCTGCCAGAGTAGGCTGTCTAAAGACCCCATGGAAGGAATTCATGCAGGTTAGTCATCAGGGAATCTCCATGTTCCCAGATAGGTGTTGCCCAAGCCAATGATTCACTGCATAAAAAGACCCAATAAAGGCCACTTTGGCATAATCTATAGGGATCTGGTGGGCCTGAAGTTTGAAATGTATGGTTCACTAGTTCAGCAAGCCACAACAAGTTTCGGTATTTCCTTCATAATTCAACGACAGTGGCAGATGCAATCTGGTACAGTTGGAATTAAAGACAGGAGGTACAGTAGATATGGCTTGAACAGGCGAATGTGGAACAGAGACAGTCATGGAGTCCAGAGGTGCAGAGCTGGTACATGTACAGTAGAAAATGATCCTGGAAAAGATCCTATAACCCCAACTTGGGGGCGACAGCCGTGTCCTTGGCTTGAGCTAATTGTAACACAGAGGGTGTTGACCCACTGTACCCACTAAAAGGATTTGGCTTAGGGCTACTCCTGAGGGCATTGTCAAGATGGCTATAAGTGGTCGTTCAGGAGGGGCAGTCAGAGCCTCCCTGATGTACTGCTCATGAGATGCAACAAAGGAAACTAAAGGGGCAGTAGACTAGTGTAAAAACATCGCTTTAATTGAATAGGAGATAAAAAGGCCCCTACTGTACAAACAACGGATAAGACGTGCCCTCTTGGTAAGTTGGGCAATGACGACGCAACATGCAAAAAGTATCACTAGGGAAAAGGTCAAGAACAGGGTAGGTAAATATAGGGGCAAGGGCTATAGTGTATGACATCCACTGGCCCTAGTACCTCCCTACTTGTCCTGTAACACCCTATGAGGTATCCAAAGGACGGGGTCCAAAATGCCCCGCAAGGGGTGGCCCAGACAGGAACTCTGATCCTAGTAAATAGCCCTGTAAAGGCCCTAGTCAAAGTGATTAATCATGGAAAAGAGTACACACTTTGGAATACAATGAAAAAATGATAAACACGAAAAAAATGGGTATACCACCAACCAGACATAGAGAATGGATCAGGGTGGCGGCATACTCCGGTGTCCCGACGCGTTTCTTCGGTTAGAGCCCCAGGAATCTTCAGGGGACACGGGGCTAGGTGTTAGCTGTAGTCAGTCTTTGGCTAAGCCTATGAAAAATGAAATATATGTATAATAGTGCATCACATAAAAGTAGTCAAAGAGAGAAAAACCTCCCCATCAATTACCCAGTATAGGGCCATGGAAAGATAGTGACTTACTCATTTGTGGCTGCGGTCAGGGTGGCTGTTGGCGCACTGGACAGCAGGACCCAGAGTGGTGGTGTCCGCAAAGTTGATGACCGGCAGTTATGAGGCGGAATCCGTCACCTTATAAAGGTTTAGGGGGCCAGATAAGGCGCATCTTCCGGAGTCATTGAACTTCCGGAGGTGCGCCTACTAATGACGCTCCTACGGTGCGTCAGAGGCCGCGGTCACGTGAGCGGAGCATCCGAGAGTCACGTGGCCGCGCCTGCGCCAAGTGCCCCTATCCCATGCGTTCCATGGGACTAAGGGTGAAACGCACGGCCGGCGCCCTGTCCCAGCGTCATCCGGCCGCGCCTTATGGGATGCAAATGCATCACAGACGCGGCCACATGACCCAGGCCCGGCATCAGCCGCACAGGCGCAATGATATCCCTAATGCCCGGACTGGAGGTTATATAATAATAACCCCCCTCTATTGCCTGGCTATCAAATGGGATAGGTAGAGTATCCTGCCTCAGCCTCTCCTACGCTCAGCAGGGTACTGTGATAATCTACTTATAAATGGATAGCTTCCCTGTTTTTCCACACATGGGGAAATCACATCCATCACAAGTGGGCGGTGGAAAGAGGGTGCGATCAGAGGGAGAGACACTTCTCACCGGTCCGTTCCAGACCCCTATCCCCCCTACGCCTCCTCCACCTCCTCGCAGAGATGTGGCAGTATATGCCCACCATCCCGCGTCAAGGACCATAAATAAAAAGGGATTTATAGTTAGGAAAGTGGTCACAGGACCTTAACAGGAGATACAGGTAGTCACAAGAAACAGCTGAAGTTCAATTGTTCATTAAGCCCATTGGGGACAACCGTATTCAGTGTGAATGTCCACCAGCATTCTCTCTGTAGGATGGATTTATTCCAGTCTCCCCCACGGATGGGCTTAGGAACATGCTCGATCCCCATAAACCTGATGGACGTTACACGTCCTTCGTGGGCCGTCTGTACATGACGTGCAACGGGGGTATCCCTATTATTGCGGATATCCCCATGATGCTCCCCCATGCGTTTCCGTAGCTCCCTGAATGTTTTGCCTACGTAGCGCAGGCCACATACGCACGTAATCAAATAGATCACGCTGGGACAGGGCGCCGGCCGTGCGTTTCACCCTTAGTCCCATGGAACGCATGGGATAGGGGCACTTGGCGCAGGCGCGGCCACGTGACTCTCGGATGCTCCGCTCACGTGACCGCGGCCTCTGACGCACCGTAGGAGCGTCATTAGTAGGCGCACCTCCGGAAGTTCACTGACTCCGGAAGATGCGCCTTATCTGGCCCCCTAAACCTTTATAAGGTGACGGATTCCGCCTCATAACTGCCGGTCATCAACTTTGCGGACACCACCACTCTGGGTCCTGCTGTCCAGTGCGCCAACAGCCACCCTGACCGCAGCCACAAATGAGTAAGTCACTATCTTTCCATGGCCCTATACTGGGTAATTGATGGGGAGGTTTTTCTCTCTTTGACTACTTTTATGTGATGCACTATTATACATATATTTCATTTTTCATAGGCTTAGCCAAAGACTGACTACAGCTAACACCTAGCCCCGTGTCCCCTGAAGATTCCTGGGGCTCTAACCGAAGAAACGCGTCGGGACACCGGAGTATGCCGCCACCCTGATCCATTCTCTATGTCTGGTTGGTGGTATACCCATTTTTTTCGTGTTTATCATTTTTTCATTGTATTCCAAAGTGTGTACTCTTTTCCATGATTAATCACTTTGACTAGGGCCTTTACAGGGCTATTTACTAGGATCAGAGTTCCTGTCTGGGCCACCCCTTGCGGGGCATTTTGGACCCCGTCCTTTGGATACCTCATAGGGTGTTACAGGACAAGTAGGGAGGTACTAGGGCCAGTGGATGTCATACACTATAGCCCTTGCCCCTATATTTACCTACCCTGTTCTTGACCTTTTCCCTAGTGATACTTTTTGCATGTTGCGTCGTCATTGCCCAACTTACCAAGAGGGCACGTCTTATCCGTTGTTTGTACAGTAGGGGCCTTTTTATCTCCTATTCAATTAAAGCGATGTTTTTACACTAGTCTACTGCCCCTTTAGTTTCCTTTGTTGCATCTCATGAGCAGTACATCAGGGAGGCTCTGACTGCCCCTCCTGAACGACCACTTATAGTGATTTTGTATTTTTGGGATATGTCTGGGTTTTTGGAAACTGGCCTTGATAGGAACGTATGGGTCTCTGAGGCCAGCCTGGTGTTCTCTGATCAACTTTTCATACAGAAAAAGTACACTCCCACCCTTAATGGCGCCTTCTCGGAACTCACTAGATTATATAAAGAACATATAAGTTCCTGGTGGGAGGTGCAGGGTTTGGAACATTATATCAAACAGGGGATCGTGCCCAGAGGGCTTCGTATCACCCTTTCCCCTGCACACCGCATCAGGAACCCAGAATTCTTGAAAAAGTGGGAAAAGGAGGCTACTGCTAGTTCTCTAAAATTTATGCAGTTATTGGTGGACGAGGAGAGGATTGTTCTGGAGCGGGCGGAGGTGAGCCTTAAAGAACAGATCGACATTACAAAGAAATTCCAGTCGGAACCGGAATTCTCTGTTAAAGAAGTCCAGCTGCAGAATGCGGTGGAGCGGTACCAATTTCATCTAAAGGACCGCAAGCACAGGCAATTTAGCAGAGACTCCCAGGACTTCCGCGATAATAAAGCGTATCAATTTTTGACTAACCCGCCCACTTCACAGAACACAGACATATCCTCCACGGATACAGAATTCTCCGACACAGAGAAAGAGAGAAATCCTAAGAGTAAGGGACGCGGACAAGGTGCACATAGATCTAGGGGACGGGGTAATCGGTCTAGACAGTACCCACAGTATTCCCCTCAAATTCCACCTACAGCCGCACCGGGTCCTTCCACTCCTTTTTTAGATCAAGGGACACATTATCCCCTCAGGAGCAGGAACACCGAAAAACAGACACGGTAGACCAACTCCTTCTAGACAAACGGATTATTAATCTCTCTGCCCGTATCCTATCACCTACTGAACTGAGTCTGCTGGGACGTGGACTCTCGTTCGTACCCACCAATAAATTCGACATCTTTCGGTGGACAAGAGATTTGAATCTCTTTGCCCGCAGACTCAGATGGCATAAGTTTCATAAACTTAGGGACAAGAGGGAAAGCCGTGAATTGGGTGTCCCCATGGAAATTTTAAAAGACGTTCATCTATTATTTAACCTCGATCAGTCACCCCCCAACGCAGAAGGGCTGGGTCCATTCACATCCCTAAAGAACAGGAGCGTCAAAATGCCCCCGATAGGGGAAGTGTCCTGCGTAGACGTATTCCTACAACACACCATCTCAGAACTGGCCAGTGTACATCCAGTCCCACCTAGGTTCAACTGCAGCAAAAAAGAAAGGATGGCTATTAAGGACCTCGAAGAGGATAAAAATATTGTTATCAAACCGTCCGACAAGGGGGGCAACATTGTCTTAATGGATACATCGGCGTACCGTAATATGTGCCTATCTATCTTGTCAGACGATACGGGGTACGAGATCCTTCGGAGTAGTCCTATTAGTAGTCTGCAGGGGACCCTGAGAGATATCTTAGTGAGGGCCAAGAACATCCACATCATTAGTGACGAAGAATATGATTTTCTATACCCGCGCTACCCGATCATGGCTACTTTTTATTGTTTGCCAAAAGTGCATAAAGAGACCATACCCATCAGAGGACGGCCAATCGTTTCGGGGATCGGTAGTATATCACAGAACTGTGGTATCTATGTGGACAGGGTATTGCGTCCTTTTGTGGTGGCCCTGCCATCTTATGTGCGAGACACAGGCGATTTGTTGGGGAAGATTGAGGAGATTTGCATAGAGCCGCAATGGTTTCTAGCCTCTATTGATGTGGAGGCTCTCTACTCCTCCATTCCACATGAACGGGGATTGGAGGCCTCCAGTCATTTTTTGAGCACTAGGGGGCAACAATTTTCCCCACACAACGCCTTTACCCTGGAGCTACTGGAGTTTGTGCTGTCAAACAATGTATTTCTGTTTGACGGTCGCATATACCACCAGCTCAGGGGCACGACGATGGGCAGTTCTTGTGCCCCATCTTACGCCAATTTGCTCCTGGGCTGGTGGGAGGAATCAGTGGTGTTCGGGGACCCGCCACGTTGGTTCGTGGATCATATCGCTCTCTGGTCACGCTACATTGACGACATTTTTCTGTTGTGGAGCGGACCAGAGAGCGATTTTAACAAACTGATCACCGAGCTGAACGTGAATAACTTTGGCCTTAGGTTTACTTCGGTCATCGTGAGGGACCGTCTCCCGTTCTTGGATGTAGTCATTGCTAGGGATGACAAAGGTGGTTTGAATACGTCCATTTACAGAAAACCCACCTCCACTAATTCCCTTCTTAGGTGGGACAGTTGTCATCCTGTCCCTCTTAAGAGAGGGATACCCACCGGACAGTACCTGAGACTCAAACGTAATTGTTCCGAAGACAAGGATTTTAAACACCAAGCACGTGACCTTAGGTCTAGATTCCAGGAGAGGGGATACCCAGATAGGACCCTCAGACTGGCCTATGAGAGAACCAAGGCACGCACACGAACGGAACTTCTTCATCCCATAAGTATCAGGGAATGTGAGTCTCGGAGTACTGTCCGGGTGGTAGGCACCTTTGACGCGGCTGCGTCACAGGTGAGGAAGATCCTGACACGCCATTGGGATACCTTGCTTATGGACCCAGACCTGGCTGAGGTCTTAGATCCCTCGGTCTCCCTGACATTCAGGAGGGGTAACAATCTGAGGGACAGACTGGTGCATAGCTACTTTACTTCTGCAGCCAAGCCACGGACGTGGCTGGATGGATCGGTGACGGGCTGTCACAGGTGCGGACGATGTAGCTTCTGTGATAGCCTGACACAGGGTAAGACATTTGTCGGTGAACCCAGGAACACTACCTATCGCATTAAAGGTTTCCTGAATTGCCGCAGCACAGGCGTGATCTATTTGATTACGTGCGTATGTGGCCTGCGCTACGTAGGCAAAACATTCAGGGAGCTACGGAAACGCATGGGGGAGCATCATGGGGATATCCGCAATAATAGGGATACCCCCGTTGCACGTCATGTACAGACGGCCCACGAAGGACGTGTAACGTCCATCAGGTTTATGGGGATCGAGCATGTTCCTAAGCCCATCCGTGGGGGAGACTGGAATAAATCCATCCTACAGAGAGAATGCTGGTGGACATTCACACTGAATACGGTTGTCCCCAATGGGCTTAATGAACAATTGAACTTCAGCTGTTTCTTGTGACTACCTGTATCTCCTGTTAAGGTCCTGTGACCACTTTCCTAACTATAAATCCCTTTTTATTTATGGTCCTTGACGCGGGATGGTGGGCATATACTGCCACATCTCTGCGAGGAGGTGGAGGAGGCGTAGGGGGGATAGGGGTCTGGAACGGACCGGTGAGAAGTGTCTCTCCCTCTGATCGCACCCTCTTTCCACCGCCCACTTGTGATGGATGTGATTTCCCCATGTGTGGAAAAACAGGGAAGCTATCCATTTATAAGTAGATTATCACAGTACCCTGCTGAGCGTAGGAGAGGCTGAGGCAGGATACTCTACCTATCCCATTTGATAGCCAGGCAATAGAGGGGGGTTGCCTGGCTATCAAATGGGATAGGTAGAGTATCCTGCCTCAGCCTTATTATATAACCTCCAGTCCGGGCATTAGGGATATCATTGCGCCTGTGCGGCTGATGCCGGGCCTGGGTCATGTGGCCGCGTCTGTGATGCATTTGCATCCCATAAGGCGCGGCCGGATGACGCTGGGACAGGGCGCCGGCCGTGCGTTTCACCCTTAGTCCCATGGAACGCATGGGATAGGGGCACTTGGCGCAGGCGCGGCCACGTGACTCTCGGATGCTCCGCTCACGTGACCGCGGCCTCTGACGCACCGTAGGAGCGTCATTAGTAGGCGCACCTCCGGAAGTTCACTGACTCCGGAAGATGCGCCTTATCTGGCCCCCTAAACCTTTATAAGGTGACGGATTCCGCCTCATAACTGCCGGTCATCAACTTTGCGGACACCACCACTCTGGGTCCTGCTGTCCAGTGCGCCAACAGCCACCCTGACCGCAGCCACAAATGAGTAAGTCACTATCTTTCCATGGCCCTATACTGGGTAATTGATGGGGAGGTTTTTCTCTCTTTGACTACTTTTATGTGATGCACTATTATACATATATTTCATTTTTCATAGGCTTAGCCAAAGACTGACTACAGCTAACACCTAGCCCCGTGTCCCCTGAAGATTCCTGGGGCTCTAACCGAAGAAACGCGTCGGGACACCGGAGTATGCCGCCACCCTGATCCATTCTCTATGTCTGGTTGGTGGTATACCCATTTTTTTCGTGTTTATCATTTTTTCATTGTATTCCAAAGTGTGTACTCTTTTCCATGATTAATCACTTTGACTAGGGCCTTTACAGGGCTATTTACTAGGATCAGAGTTCCTGTCTGGGCCACCCCTTGCGGGGCATTTTGGACCCCGTCCTTTGGATACCTCATAGGGTGTTACAGGACAAGTAGGGAGGTACTAGGGCCAGTGGATGTCATACACTATAGCCCTTGCCCCTATATTTACCTACCCTGTTCTTGACCTTTTCCCTAGTGATACTTTTTGCATGTTGCGTCGTCATTGCCCAACTTACCAAGAGGGCACGTCTTATCCGTTGTTTGTACAGTAGGGGCCTTTTTATCTCCTATTCAATTAAAGAGATGTTTTTACACTAGTCTACTGCCCCTTTAGTTTCCTTCATTGTCAAGATGGACCTCTGGTTTTCACATTTACACCCCAATACAGGATCTGGACTTCGCTGAACAGGCCACCAAACTGCAACCTCTAGGAGGAGTCTCCATTAAGAGGCTGCTGACCCATGTGGGTCAAGAGACAATGGCATCAAGGTATGCTATGGCATGGTCAGTGGACAGGCAGAGTTCACGCAGTCTGTTAGTTAGGCAATAGGTCACGACACGCGGCACAGGGACATTACGAAAATCAGACAGGCGTCAGGACAGGCAGCACAGGGTAAATCAGGCAGAGGCAAAGCTCATGGTCAGTGGCAGGCTGAGGTCAGGGCAGGAATCGGGCAACAGTCGGTAACAGGCAGACAAACAGGTTATAGCTCTTTTGCAGGGTCTATCAAGCTAGAAAGACCTAATGCTCAGGCAAGGGGTGGAACAAAAAGTCCAGTATATGTAGAAGAGCTAATTAGCTCGTCAAGCAGCTGAGCACAGGATCAGATAGGGAATTAACCCTTGCAGTGCTGCAGGAAAAAGTCTCTCTAATATATACATAGGAAGAGACTTTGCAGCCAGGCTGTGGCCTGCAGCATGGGACATAGGTGTCTGGTGGCTGGGCAGAAGTTAAGTGGGCAATGCGGGGCCCATGCCCACCATGGATAACAGGACAGCAGCAGGGACAGAGCGCCACCATGACTCCTATTATACAGAAGTGACATCACCAAGCTCTCCATATCACTTATATTATACAGTAGAAGCATTATTACTTTTCACATATTAGTTCTAAAGAAATGACATCATAGCTCTGCATATATTGTATTGTACAAGAGTGATATTACTAATCTCTATGTCTAAATCATTTTATACAGAAGTGACCACTAAGCTCTACATATAAACTATATTATACAGGGGTGGCACCATTAATCTAGATTTTAGTTGTATTATACAGAGGTGACCTGAATGACATCATAGCTCTGCATATATTGTATTGTACAAGAGTGATATCATTAATCTCTATATCTAAATCATTTTATACGAAAGTGACATCACTAATCTCTACATATAAGTTAAGTTATACAAGAGTGACATCACTAATGCCTAGATATTAGTTATATTATACAGGAGAGACATAATTACTTTTGACATACAAGTTATACCAAAGTGACATCATCGCTCTACGTATAAATTGTATTGTGCAAGAGTGATAGCTCTAATTTCTATATCTACGGTAAATCATGTTATCATATTATACAGATGTGACATCACTAATCTCTACATGTGTTATATTATACAGGAATGACATCATCACTGCTCTCTACATTTAAGTTGTATTGCACAGAGGTGACTATCTCTCTGTACATGAACTTTATATTATACAGGATTGACATTGCTAGTCTCTACATATAAGTTGCACTATACAGGAGAGACATCATTACTTTTCTCATAAAAGTTATTTTATACAGAAGTGACATCACTACTTTACAGTCACATATAGGGTGTAGGTGATGCTAAATGGGGGTATCCTGTTACTTCTGGGATATATCTTGCATACAATGTATATACAGCGATACTGTTTACACCGAGCATTGGTTACTTGTGTGTTTGACTTTAAGAGCCCCACTCCAGCGCTTCCCTTCTGTGTCAGCGCTGCTGGAAGTTTATAGTCTGCACTTAAGATAGGGACATTATTTCGCATGCAGCATCGAGTGATAATGGACATTTTCAAGTTGTGACGGCCGCAGCGCTCTCATCTCTTTGTTACAAAAATGTAAGCAATGGTCATGCAGCACGTCTAACCAGACAGCTAATTGCTTCCTCCCATCCTGCTACTATATCCCCATACTCTTTCTTCTCCATCAAGAAATTATCCGCATTCCGTAGAGTTTTTCTTTCGGAAACAGCGCCACTCTTGTCTGTTGGGTGCGTCTGGTATTGCATCTTTTACTGAATGGGGATGTAAATTCCGAAACAGCCTCGGGAAGTTTAGGAAGGAAAGAGTTAAAATCAGTGCCCTGCATGAATATCTCATTCAATACAAGATTATATAGGATGTCTTCACAAATTAGATGAATTTGAGGGACAGTAATGGGATCTGACTGAAGGCTAAAGTGAGACATCTTCTAGCTTAAGCAAGGTAGTGTACAGCAAATGCTACATTTTTAGGGGGAATACATCATGAGGGTAATATTTGAAATAATTTTTGCTTGAGTCTGCGTCGGCAGACTTATTAAATTTGGTGCATCTTAAAGCTTTTCTCTACAAATGCTACTTCACTTTTTTATTTACGCCACCACCTACTGGAGACAGCTTGAAACTTTGCAAAAATCACAGTGATAAACCTGGCGCCAAACTCGTTAATATGCTAAACCACACCCTCTTTCCCACCAACTGTGCAAAAAAAGTTGCATATTTTGGCGCAAAACGGCACATGCACCAAATTTTATGACTTTTCTACATACAACTTTGATACATTCTCTCTTCTGTTTATACCTGCAATAGGATTTAGTAAATCTGGCCCAATGTTTCATAAATTTGGTGCATCTTTAAGCCCGGGTTTATATCACTGCCTTGTTTTCTGTTCTATTGATCCGTCAGAAGAACAGAAAAAAAAAAAAGATCCTTTATTTTGAGCATCTGTTGCGCTCATTTAGCATTCTTTTTTTTTTTTTTTTTGGAGGGAGAAAAAGTCCTCCACGGACCTGACAAAAACAGATGCAAAATGAGCACAACATCTGCTCAAAATATCTCTGTACTGACGCCTGATATATTTATACATAGTAATTAGATCTCCCCTCAGTCGTCTTTTTTCTAAAGTGAATAACCCTAATTTTGATAATCTCTCAGGGTACTGTAGTCCCCCCATTCCAGTTATTACTTTAGTTGCCCTCCTCTGGCCCTTCTCCGGCTCTGCTATGTCTGCCTTGTTCACAGGAGCCCAGAACTGTACACAGTCCTCCATGTGTGGTCTGACCAGTGATGTGTAAAGTGGTAGGAATATGTTCTCATCACCGGCATCTATGCCCCTTTTCAGTGCAGTTTCCAGGTAAAATTTCTCTCAGGGCGAGTGTCAAAAAAACTACCCCCCCCAGCCCCTATATTAGGCCCAAAATTGCGCAACGCATGCGGACCCATTTTGCGGACGTGTGAATGGAGCCTAACCCCTACACAGTGTAGAGGTATACTGTATATTGTGTGGCACAGTGTAGGCTATGTGTGTATAACGAAAAAAATGTGGGGGGTTCAGTCAGCACAACCCTGTATGCAGGTGCACATTGGTATGGCGAAATACAGATACAAACGCAAAAACACAAATGCAATGGCACTCTGCAACCAGCACTCTGCCCTGCCTCTATGCTGGATGTTGAATGAGTGCTGGTTGCAGAGTGCCATTGCATTTGTGTTTTTGCGTTTGTATGTGTATTTCGCCATAGCGATGTGCACCTGCATACAGGGTTGTGCTGACTGAACCCCCCACATTTTTTTCTTTGTAGTATATATTGGAGGTGTGGCGATCTCCATGCAGTCATGCACACCTGACCAGTTAGTCTGCCCTGGAGGCTGGTTTTAAAGTCAGTATAAAACTGAGTCTGCTTTTATAGCGCCTACCAGTAGCCATTTGGCTCCAGGAGAAGTATATAGTTGTCACGGCCACGGCTATGGTCGTGACTCCTCAACCGCATGCGGTTGCCTGCGGTTTGGTTTTGGTCTTCAATCACAGCTGAGGGCCGCTGGTTTGTGGCAACTAGTTGTATGGTGTTAGTTTCAGCAGAGCAGCCTGAGCGTTGCTGGGCAGCTTGCTGCATTGCATGCGGTTGCACCTAACAACCTTCATGTTGGGTGTTGTGTTTGTTTGTCTGTTGTGCACTGTGTTTTGTGTTGTGTGTGCACTAGGACTTTTCCCTTCACTGTGGCTGCCCGTGGCAACGTTTGGTTGGATGTGTACATGTGGTGGCAGTGTCCCGGCCTGCGGGCTGACTCCCAGGACATGGTAGCCACCCATGTCGTTGCCTGCGGCAACAGCCACAGTGTGATCTTAGTTTGGACACTTCCCTTTTTATGTTTCCCATCCCTGGTGCTGGAAGGGTTAACTCCCTTTCAGTGTGTGTGAGTCACGGGGTGTGTCTGACTGTTGGGTGTGGCCTCTTGGCCTATAAAGCCTCAGTGTTTGGAATGTCTCAGTGGGTTGCTTCAGCCATGTGTAGCTGGAGCAGCCTCCTGTGTATATCACCTGCCAGTGGGGGCCACCCTTGTGGTCATACTGTCCACTCTCACTGTCACGGCTGAGGATGGGGGAAATCCTCAGTCGTGCGATGCCAGAAGATGTAAGGTGGCTCGGCCAGGACGACAGGATTAGGGAGCAGGTCACCTCCTAAACGCATCCCTAACCTGACCCTGACTCCTAGCTACATGAGCCGACCTTGATGGTAGGAGGGCTCATGCACCGGAACCTTGAAGTCCCTGCTAGCCCTCAAGATGGCCCTAACCTAGGAGCAGGGTAAGAAGGCCTGTTCCTTCTGGACGCGGAGGAACAGGGGTCTCACTGGCCAAGCTGCAAGGAATGGGGGAACTCATACAACATACAGATATGACAGGGGAACTAAACAAGTTCCACACGTACCTGTCACAGCCACGCTAACTGGAACCCATGCATGCACTATTTATGTCCACAGAACACAAAGGGACATAGCACACATAACACACAGGTTACCAGGACATCCATAGTTGCACTAAACAGGAAACAAAGGGAAACATCAACTGAACATCATGCAAACATAACTTATACATCACAGATAAACCTATGACCACAAGGGTGGCCCCCACTGGCAGGTGATATACACAGGAGGCTGCTCCAGCTACACATGGCTGAAGCAACCCACTGAGACATGCCAAACACTGAGGCTTTATAGGCCAAGAGGCCACACCCAACAGTCAGACACACCCCGTGACTCACACACACTGAAAGGGAGTTAACCCTTCCAGCACCAGGGAAGGAAAACATAAAAAGGGAAGTGTCCAAACTAAGATCACACTGTGGCTGTTGCCGCAGGCAACGACATGGGTGGCTACCATGTCCTGGGAGTCAGCCCGCAGGCCGGGACACTGCTACCACATGTACACATTGTCACGGGTTCCGAAGGTGCACTCGGTCCCCCATTGCCCGCAGAACTGTTGCTTAGCTTTTGGAATGAGGTTCTGTGTTTGACCTCATTCCCAGGGCGGCTTTACTAGCTGGGTGGCTCCCTGCTCCTAGTCTGCCTTGAGCGCCGAGCTGATCACTCGGTGCTCGACTGGTTGGTCTGTCGGTCATGTGACGCAGGCCACGTCACATGACCCTCACTCCCCACTATAAATACAGGCAGCCTGCTGGCTACAGGTTGCCTGTTAATTTCTAGGTTCCTGGCTATTTGTTGGACTGCTGAATACTTACCTGATCCTGTTCCTGACCATCCTCTTGCCTGCTCCTCTTGTACTGCGCTTCCGTCCTGGTATTGTGACCTCGGCTCCCACCTGACTACTCTCTTAGGACTCCTCTTGTACTTCTCTGCTCTCCTGGTATTTATGACCCCGGCTTCTCCTGACAATTCTCTGCTTGCTCCATTTGTACTTTGCAGCTTTCCTGGTATTGACTCGGTCCGTTCACGTCCTGTTGTTTGTCTGTCTGTCATCCCTGCACTTACTCCAAGTTAGGGATTGCCGTCCAGTTGTCCCCTGTCATTGGGACTCGCGAGGCAAGTAGGCAGGGCCAGGGGTAAGGGTGGAGCGCAGTGGTCACTTCCCTCCCCCCTGTGTGTGTGTGTACGCGACCGTTACAGATTAACAGGCCTAATAACCACTGTATTATGAATCCTCTGGTGACCCTGACTGACCATGTCTCTAATCTGACGCAGAGGGTGCAGGAGTTAGGGGAAAAACTCAGTTCTTTTGAGTTAGGGCAAGGTTCTTCTACTCCTCAGGCCTCCAGGCCACATTTTGAGCCCCAGATTAAGCTCCCAGAACCCTTTTCTGGAGACCGGAGGAAGTTTCTCTCTTTTAAGGAGAGTTGCAAACTTTACTTCCGTTTGCGCCCCGTGTCCTCTGGCCCCGAGAGTCAACGCGTGGGCATTATCATTTCCCGATTACAGGGTGATCCCCAGGACTGGGCGTTCTCTTTACCTGCTGGCACCAGTTGTTTATATTCTGTGGAGGGGTTCTTTCAGGCCTTGGGTACCCTCTATGATGAACCAGACAGGGCTCTAGTAGCCGAGACGGCTCTAAAGGCACTGGTTCAGGGCAATTTACCAGCGGAGGATTATTGCACCCAATTCAGAAGGTGGTGTGTCCCCTCAGGATGGAACGAACCAGCCCTGAAGAGTCAGTTCAGGTCAGGTCTGTCTGATAAATTAAAGGATCTTCTGGTCAGTTATCAACTTCCAGAGACCTTAGAGGAGATGATGACCCTTGTTGTCCGACTTGACCGACGGGTTAGAGAGAGACGACAGGAACAACAGTTCTCTTCCCAGATGGTGGTCCAGCCAGAGGCCTATCCCAGAGACAATGCTGAGGTCTCCACCGAGGAACCCATGCAGGTTGGCATGACCCGAGGGAATCTTCGCCGCAGACGTGGAGAATGCTTTTACTGTGGAGATCCTGACCATTGGATCAACAAGTGTCCTAAGAAGGTCCTCTCTGTCAAGTCTCCTAAGACAAGGCAACCTAAAGACCAGGTACACCCTGAATTTTCTAAATGTAAGCTTTCGGTACCCATTACGATTTCTCTGGGAGTAGATAAATGGCCGGGTAAGGCCTTTATTGATTCTGGCTCAGCGGCTAGCTTTATTGACTCTGAGTATGCTGTAAGATTGGGTAGTCCTATGTTTGCCTTACCAACTCCTATCCATGTCATGGCTATTGATGCTACTCCTCTTATTGGTGGTACGGTGAGCTTATGTACCTCGGAGATTTCTCTAACCGTGGGTGTGTGCCACTCAGAGAGATGTTCGCTTCTAGTCCTGGAGAACCTACCTGCTGAGGTGGTACTAGGGTTGCCTTGGCTCCGATTACATAACCCCACTATAGATTGGTCCAATGGGGAGTTGGTGAGATGGGGGCCTAAGTGTGACTCGTGCTTGTCCGTGGTACAGGCTGGGGTCTCAGTAAAGTCTGATACTTTACCCTCTGTTGTTAAAGAATATTCTGATGTATTCTCATCACCAACCCCGGAGGTTCTACCCCCCCATAGACCTTATGATTGTACCATAGAGTTAGTAGAGGGGGCCAAGTTTCCTAAAGGACGAATTTATAATCTTTCTATGCCCGAACGCAAGGCCATGGAAGATTATATTAAGGAGAGCCTTGGTAAAGGGCATATTAGACCTTCTGTCTCTCCTATGGGGGCAGGGTTTTTTTCTTCGTTAAGAAAAAAGATGGTGGTCTTAGGCCATGTATCGATTACCGGAGATTAAATAAAATCACTGTCCAGAATAGATACTCCCTCCCATTGATTCCGGATTTATTTAACCAGGTTCTGGGGGCAACCTGGTTTTCCAAAATTGACCTGAAAGGGGCATACAATCTAATCCGAATCAAGGAGGGAGACGAATGGAAGACGGCGTTCAATACTCCGGTAGGACACTTTGAATATCAAGTGATGCCTTTTGGACTCAGCAATGCCCCAGCTGTGTTCCAAAACTTCATGAATGACATTCTTAGGGAGTACTTAGGTAAATTTGTTATTGTCTATCTTGACGACATTTTGATATTCTCTCCTGACTTCGAATCCCATGTGTCTCATGTTAAACAAGTATTAGAGGTGTTGAGGGAGAATCAGCTATCCGCTAAACAAGAGAAATGGGAGATTCTGTTTCTAGGGCATGTTCTGACTCCTCACGCCTTCAAGATGGATCCTGGTAAGGTACTAGCAATTAAGGAATGGGTAAGACCTTCATCCTTAAAGGCCTTACAACGGTTCTTAGGTTTCGCCAATTACTATCGTAAATTTATTATGAATTTTTCCGTAATTGCTAAACCGTTGACCGACCTTACTAAGAAAGGGGCGGATTTGGAGAATTGGTCTACTGAGGCCATTTCTTCATTTGAAAAATTAAAAGAGGCATTTAGTAGCGCTCCCATTCTGATCCAGCCTGATCAGGAGAGACCTTTTATTGTGAAGGTGGATGCGTCCGAGGACGGCGTAGGAGCAGTCCTTTCACAAGGTCCTGCTAGCCTCACTAATCTGAGACCATGTGCCTTCTTCTCCAGGAAATTCTCTCCCACGGAGAGAAACTACGACATAGGGAATAGGGAGCTGCTGGCCATTAAATGGGCATTTGAGGAGTGGAGGCATTTCCTGGAGGGGGCAAGACATTGTGTAACTGTTGTCACTGACCATAAAAACCTTATGTTTCTCGAGTCTGCTAAGAGGTTGAATCCCCGTCAAGCCAGATGGGCTCTGTTTTTTACTCGTTTTGATTTTTCCATCACGTTCAGGCCGGGAAGTAAAAATGTGAAGGCGGACGCATTATCTCGGAGCTTCCAGGCTTTTCAACCTACTGAGGTACCACCTGAATCCATCCTTCCAGCAAAAATCTTCTTAGCAGCTCTTACCCAGGATATCTCGGCTCGCATTAGGTCTGAACAACATCTGGCACCGGTATCCACCCCAACAGATAAGTTGTTTGTTCCCGTACAATTTCGTCTCCAGCTGTTGGGTGAGTGTCCCGATTCTGCCTTTTGTGGACATCCGGGTGTTGAGGGCACTAAGGATCTGGTTTCTAGATCTTATTGGTGGCCCACTCTAACTAGGGATGTCAAGTCCTACGTGTCAGCCTGTGAGGTTTGTGCCAGGTCCAAGACACCTAGGACTCGCCCTGCTGGTAACCTACGACCCCTACCCATTCCCAGTAGACCCTGGTCCCATATCTCGATGGACTTTATAACTGACCTACCGCTGGCGGAGGGTAAGACTGTGGTTTGGGTAGTGGTCGATAGGTTTAGCAAGATGGTTCATTTCATTCCCCTGTCTAAACTTCCGAATGCTAAAACCCTGGCATCTATTTTTGTGAGAGAGATTGTTCGTTTACATGGCATGCAGGGGTGTGCAGTTTGTGTCCAAATTCTGGAGGGCCTTCTGTCAAAGATGTAAAATTTCATTGTCTTTTTCTTCCGCCTACCATCCTGAGAGTAATGGGCAGACTGAACGCCTTAATCAGTCTGTGGAACAATTCTTGAGGTTGTATGTTGCTGATGACCAGCAATTATGGGTCAAATTCCTTCCGTTGGCTGAATTTGCTTTGAATAACCGTGTCAATTCTTCTGCTGGGGTCTCCCCTTTCTTCTGTAACCATGGTTTTCATCCCCGTTTTCATTCTGGGTCGTCCGTCTCCTCCTCTAACCCTGAAGCGGATAAACTCTCCTCCGAACTGTGCACAGTTTGGGCCCGGGTTCAATCGAACCTAGAAAAGGCTCAATGTTCTCAAAAACTCAAGGCCGATAGGAGACGTTCAAGGGGGGGAAACTTTCAGGTTGGGGATAAAGTATGGTTGTCCTCCAAGAATCTATCTCTCAAGGTAACTTCTAAAAAATTTGCTCCTCGTTTTATTGGACCATTTAAGATCACGGAAGTGATTAACCCAGTATCTTTTAGGTTGGAGCTGCCTGAGTCATTCCACATTCATAATGTGTTCCATAAATCTCTGCTTAAAAAATATTTTGAACCGGTAGTACCATCAAAAGCCTCGCCTCCGCCGGTTCTTGTTAATGATGCTGTCGAGTATGTGGTGTCTAAAATAGTGGATGTCAGGAAGGTGCGTAATTCCTTGCAGTACCTGATTCACTGGAAGGGGTATGGACCTGAAGAGAGATCTTGGGTACCTGCCAGGGAGGTTCATGCTCCTAGACTTGTTCGTAAATTTAATTTAGAACACCCTGAAAAGCCATCGCCTGAAGTCTTGGGTTCGGTGGCCCCTCGTAAAAGGGGGGGTACTGTCACGGGGTTCCGAAGGTGCACTCGGTCCCCCATTGCCCGCAGAACTGTTGCTTAGCTTTTGGAATGAGGTTCTGTGTTTGACCTCATTCCCAGGGCGGCTTTACTAGCTGGGTGGCTCCCTGCTCCTAGTCTGCCTTGAGCGCCGAGCTGATCACTCGGTGCTCGACTGGTTGGTCTGTCGGTCATGTGACGCTGGCCACGTCACATGACCCTCACTCCCCACTATAAATACAGGCAGCCTGCTGGCTACAGGTTGCCTGTTAATTTCTAGGTTCCTGGCTATTTGTTGGACTGCTGAATACTTACCTGATCCTGTTCCTGACCATCCTCTTGCCTGCTCCTCTTGTACTGCGCTTCCGTCCTGGTATTGTGACCTCGGCTCCCACCTGACTACTCTCTTAGGACTCCTCTTGTACTTCTCTGCTCTCCTGGTATTTATGACCCCGGCTTCTCCTGACAATTCTCTGCTTGCTCCATTTGTACTTTGCAGCTTTCCTGGTATTGACTCGGTCCGTTCACGTCCTGTTGTTTGTCTGTCTGTCATCCCTGCACTTACTCCAAGTTAGGGATTGCCGTCCAGTTGTCCCCTGTCATTAGGACTCGCGAGGCAAGTAGGCAGGGCCAGGGGTAAGGGTGGAGCGCAGTGGTCACTTCCCTCCCCCTGTGTGTGTGTGTACACGACCGTTACACACATCCAACCAAACGTTGCCACGGGCAGCCACAGTGAAGGGAAAAGTCCTAGTGCACACACAACACAAAACACAGTGCACAACAGACAAACAAACACAACACCCAACATGAAGGTTGTTAGGTGCAACCGCATGCAATGCAGCAAGCTGCCCAGCAACGCTCAGGCTGCTCTACTGAAACTAACACCATACAACTAGTTGCCCGCGGCAACCACAGGTGAGGCCACAAACCAGCGGCCCTCAGCTGTGATTGAAGACCAAAACCAAACCGCAGGCAACCGCCTGCGGTTGAGGAGTCACGACCATAGCCGTGGCCGTGACAATAGTGGGCTCAGCATGCATGTTGGTACTTGCATCCCTGGATCCGATGGAAGCTGTTATGGCACCGGACGGGGTTAAAAGCAGAGTGTGCCTGGCATGCATGCTGTACCTGCGCTTTCTGGACTTTGTGTGGCTGTCATGGCCCATAACAGGTAGGAACTAGTGTTAGGGACCACTCATAGAGGCGACCTTGACGTGGTGAGTGGCTTACTACACTTTGGCGAAAATGTACACTAATGCCTCATTCAACATCCAGCATATGTGTGTATAACATAAACATATTTCACATGAAAACTTACAATTACTTGGCTTGGCCCTTGGGGATCTCGGACGCCACTTCAACACTTTGGCCAGGGACTCAGCGGAGCTGATGTGTTTTATCCTAATGAGAAAGATTTCATAATAAGGATTAAGGGGCAGAGGGATAGCAGAGCATAGAGAGGCTGGTGCTGCTACTAGGGGGTCATACCATGGGGGAGTAATAAAGCCCACCATAATGCCCCCCTAGTAGTAATAATTCTCCTTATAATGTGCAAAACATACCCCCTTGTAATGCCCCCAGTTGAGCTAATGTTCCCATAATGTGCCAATATAAAATACCCCTTCTCAGTGCCCCCGTAGATGACCCTATAGTGCTCCTCTCCCCCCTTCCCCATAGTACCCACCATAATGTGTCCCAGTATAAAATGCCCCTTCTTTTTAGCCTCTGTAGATGTCCCTATAGTGCCACCCAATAATGTGCCAGTAATAAATGCCCCAATAGATGCCCCCCAATCATGTACCAGTAAGATGTGCCCTCATATCATGTGCCAGTAAGATGTGCCCCCATAGATGCCCCCCAATCATGTGCCAGTAATAAGAGCCCCCCACCATCACGTGCCAGTAGCCTGAGTGCCCCCCTATCATGTGCCAGTAGCCCCCCTATCATGTGCCAGTAGCCCCCCTATCAAGTGCCAGTAGCCCCCCTTATATGCCAGTAGCCTCCTATCATGTGCCAGTAGCCCCCCTTATGTGCCAGTAGCCCCCCTTATGTGCCAGTAGCCCTCCTTATGTCTGTGCCAGCAGCCCCCCTTATGTCTGTGCCAGTAGCCAGTAGCCCCCCTTATGTGCCAGCAGCCCCCCTTATGTCTGTGCCAGCAGCCCCCCTTATGTCTATGGTGCCAGCAGCCCCCCTTATGTGCCAGTAGCCCCCCTTATGTCTGTGCCAGCAGACCCCCTTATGTGCCAGTAGCCCCCCTTATGTGCCAGTAGCCCCCTTATATCTGTGCCAGCAGCCCCCCTTATGTGCCAGTAGCCAGTATCCCCCCTTATGTGCCAGCAGCCCCCCTTATGTCTGTGCCAGAAGCCCCCCTTATGTCTGTGCCAGAAGCCCCCCTTATGTGCCAGCAGACCCCCTTATGTGCCAGCAGCCCCCCTTATGTGCCAGTAGCCAGTATCATCCCCTTATGTGCCAGCAACCCCCCTTATGTGCCAGTAGCCAGTAGCCCCCCTTATGTCTGTTCCAGAAGCCCCCCTTATGTCTGTTCCAGAAGCCCCCCTTATGTGCCGGCATCCCCCCTTATGTGCCAGTAGCCAGTATCCCCCCTTATGTGCCAGCAGCCCCCCTTATGTGCCAGTAGCCAGTATCCCCCCTTATGTGCCAGCAGACCCCCTTAGGTGCCAGTAGCCAGTATCCCCCCTTATGTGCCAGCAGCCCCCCTTATGTGCCAGTAGCCAGTATCCCCCCTTATGTGCCAGCAGCCCCCCTTATGTGCCAGTAGCCAGTAGTCCCCCTTATGTGCCAGCAGCCGCCCTTATGTGCCAGTAGCCCCCCTTATGTGCCAGCAGCCCCCCTTATGTGCCAGTAGCCAGTATCCCCCCTTATGTGCCAGCAGCCCCCCTTATGTCTGTGCCAGTAGCCAGTATCCCCCCTTATGTGCCAGCAGCCCCCCTTATGTCTGTGCCAGTCCAGCAGCCCCCTTTATGTCTGTGTCAGCCCAGCAGCCCCCCTTATGTCTGTGCCAGCCCAGCAGCCCCCCATATGTGCCAGGATTGTAATTTTTACATATAAAAAAATAAAAATAAACTTATACTTACCTCCTCCAGGATGCAATGCAGGCCTCTTCCGGCCTGTGTCCCTCGCTGGCTCAGGCGGCGCGATGACGTCATCGCGCCGTCTGCACCGGCCTCTGATAGGCTGCCAGCACTAGGCCAGCAGCCTATCAGAGGAACAGGGAGGGGACACACTTCTCCCTGATCTGCCGCATTACAGACATTTGTATCGCCGTCCCGAGGACGGCGATACAGATGAGATGACTTTGGAGATGAGTGAGCGCTTCCACAATGGAAGCGCAGCGCTCATCTCCTGCTGTGCCCTGCCGGCGCCCCCCTTCTGACAGCGCCCCGGGCGGCTGCCCGGCCCGTCCCCCCCAAGAAACGGCCCTGCCCCTTTTGATGCAACCCATTATCTTATTGGCCTTGGCAGCAGCTGCCTGACACTGGTTTCTACAGCTTAGTTTGCTGTTCACTAAAATTCCTAGGTCCTTTTCCATGTCAGTGTTACTCAGTGTTTTACCATTTAGTATGTACGGGTGAGTTGCATTATTCCTTCCCATGTGCATAACTTTACATTTGTCAGTGTTAAACCTTATCTGCCACTTATCTGCCCAAGCCTCCAGTCTATCCAGATCCATCTGTAGCAGTATACTGTCCTCTTCAGTGTTAATTACTTTACACAGTTAGGCTGGGTTCACACGAGCGTGTCCGGATTAGGTCCGGATGCATCCCGGTGTGTTGCGGCAAACCCGCGCGAGTAGGAATGCAATTGCAGTCAGTTTTGACTGCGATTGCGTTCCGATGTTCAGCTTTTATCGCGCGGGTGCAATGTTTTTTGCACGCACGTGATAAAAAACCGACTGTGGTACCCAGACCCGAACCCGGACTTCTTCACAAAAGTTCGGGTTTGGGTTAGGTGTTCTGTAGATTGTATTATTTTCCCTTATAACATGGTTATAAGGGAAAATAATAGCATTCTGAATACAGAATGCATAGTAGGTGATCAATTAAGGGTTCAAAAAAAAAATAAAAAATTAACTCACCTCCTCCGCGTAGTTCCCGGTCTCTTCTTTACTTCTTTAATGATGAGTTGTTGGCTAAAGGACCTTTGGTGACGTCAGATCACATGCTCCAATCACATGGTACATCACCACGGTGATGGACCATGTGATTGGAGCATGTGATCTGACGTCACCAAAGGTCCTTTAGCCGACAGCTCATCAGAAGAGACTGGGAACTACGCGATCAAGAGGAGACTGTGAGTTAATTTGTTTATTTTTTTTAACCCCTCCAGCGCTATTTTACTATGCATTCTGTATTCAGAATGCTATTATTTTCCCTTATAACCATGAAGAGAATAGGGCCCAATACTGACCCCTGAGGTACCCCACTAGTGACAGTGACCCAATCTGAGTGTGTACCGTTAATAACCACCCTCTGTTTTCTATCATTGAGCCAGTTACTTACCCACATACAGACGTTTTCTCCCAGCCCGAGCATTCTCATCTTATATACTAACCTTTCATAAAGTAAACAGGTTTTTTTTCCATTTCTTCTGAGTCCTGACAGATCAAAACAAGATGGTGATGTACCGATAAGGATGGGTTCATATCACTTTTTATGCCTCTGTTTGACGTACATGATAGGGGAAAAAAAGGATACAAAAATGCAGCACACCATGTTCTTGTATCTTGCGCAGCCTGATAAAAAAAAGTGTACTTTTTTTTTTACAATGGAACTCTATGGGGATGGATGCCACAGTATGGCATCGGTCTGAGGCATCTGTTTAACGTATACTTTTTTTGTACACGTCAAATGGATGGGAAAAACGTGAACCCACCCTAAGGCCTCTTGCACACGAATGTGTCGTGTTTTGCGGTCCGCAAAACACAGATGCCGCACATCTGCCTTCCGCAATTTGCAGAGGGGAACAGACGGACCATTATAGAAATGCCTATTCTTGTCCGCAAAACGGACAAGAATAGGACATAATCTATCATTTGTGCGGGGCAACGGATGCGGCCCCATTGAAGTGAATGGGTCTGCACCCGAGCCGCAAAAAATGCAGCTCGGATGCGGCACCAAACCACGGTTGTGTGCAAGAGGCCTTAGTCCAACCCTTCTGTCTTGAGATGCTACCCCACTTTCCATGCCACTCCTTTACCAGAGTGAAACTGCAACAATTTTTTCAACTTTTTAAATAGTTGCAGTTGATTCTGGCTAGAAGCTAACCGCGTCTAATTTTCCACTCGGTTTTCAAAACTGGAGTGAGTGGTGTAAAAAGACAAAATAACACAAAATGATTGAATAAATCCCAAACGCCATGTCCTATCGTGTCTTTCTGAAGCCAGAAAAATTTCAGGGTTTGTTTGTTGCAAGAAAATTTAGACTAAAACCTTCAGGATCACAGGTGCATATCCAAAGGGTTTGTTTTTTATTCTGTACTTTTAGCTCCCCCTAGTGGTTTCAAAAGATTACTACAGATTTTCAAATAAAAGCCAATTCACAATTTTTTTGTCACTTCAACTCCAAGAGTTTTTTTTATAAAAAGTGATCAAACAGTCACACACACTTCAAAATTGTATCACTGAAAAGTACAGACCACCCCGCAAATAATGAGACCGAATACAGCTCCGTACACATAACTACAAAAAAGTTATAGGGGGTCAGAATATGGTGATGAAAAATGTTTTTTTATCTCAAGGCTTTTAATTTTTTTTTGTATTAAAACTCAAGAAAAATTATACAAGTGTGGTATCGTTGTAATCGTACTGACCTGGAGAATGAAGGTAACAGGTCAATTTTACAGCATAGTGAACGATGTAAAAAAAAAAACCTCTGTCAGAAATGCATTTTTCCCCAATTCCACCCCATTTAGAATTTTATTCCCACTTCCCACTACATTGTATGTAACCATAAATGATGCCATTAGAAAGTACAACTTGTCCTGCAAAAAATAAACCTTATTTGAACGGAAAAATAAAAAAAGTTAGGACCCTGGGAAGGCGGGGAGTGAAAAACCAAAAGGCAAAAATGGAAAATCGCAGGGTCCTCTAAGGGTTTTTATGGACCGTATGCAGAACCATTCATTTCAACTGGTCCGCCAAAAAAAACAGAATTCCGTATGTCCGTATGTTTGTTCCGCAAAAAAAATAGAACATGTCCTATTATTGTCCGCATTACGGACAAGGATAGGACCGTTCTATTAGGGGCCAGCTGTTCAATTCTGCTAAATACGGAATGCACACAGACGTCATCCGTATTTTTTTGCGGATACGTTTTTTGCGGACCGCATAATACATACAGTCGTGTGCATGAGCCCAAAGAGTTATCGTAATGTCTTGCTCCTCCCATCTAGGACAGAAGACAAATCATTAGTAATCAGACTAATAACCCCCCTTCCTATAAAGAAGGGAACACCCACTAGGCCGACGTGCTTTTTTCCCTTCTGTCTAGGACAGTGAAGCTCCCACATACAGAGGCTCCTGCTGCTGTGAAGGTGAGTATGGTTATTAAGCCTTGGATTGTCTTAGCTAAGGGATGGAAAAAGCCTGACATTATAGAGCTAGAAGGGTTTTCCAGAGTTACATGTGTAGTGTCCCACTAGGTAAATGTGGGCACTACACAAGGGTCAATTGGGCCACGTTGTTCCCCACCTTTTGTGGAACAGGGTCATTGTATTTTATATGATGTTTTTATGTGTTTTTCCTGTTATCTCCTGTACCAGGCCTGTTAGGGGTAGTTCCTCTTCCTAGACAGTAGAGGGAGCTAGGGAACCCCTAGTATATATTGTCAGGTTCAGGACTGGAAAGGGTCAGTCTAGAAGAGAGTTAAGCTAGCACTTTAGCTAGAGAGGAGCTGAAGATCAGTTCCAGCATGCAGCTAGATAGACCTGGGTTCCTAGCTTGCATCCAGGGGAAGAAGTTGCCTCCTGAGAAAACCAAGTTCCTATAAAAGTACAGTGCAGAGCCAAGTTTATTCCAGCCAAACAGAGAGCTGAAGCCTCTCCATCACTGCTGTACGCCTGCCCAGGGTATATAAAAACTGTGAGTAACAATAGCAACCCTCGATCTGTTAACTGCCCCTGTGACCTCACCATTGCTCACTCTGCAGGGCTGCGTACTGCACATGCACGTTCTAGTGCTGGAAGTGTTTTCCAGTGGTAAATGCAGGACATAATGTGCTGGAAGTGTTTTCCAGCATATATTTTCCCCCATCGGGTGTTACATGGGATAACTGAGCTGAGGTTAAGGCCTCATGCACACGACCGTTTTTTTTTTGCCGTCCGCAAAAACTGGTTCCGTACTTCCGTGATCCGTGTCCGTTTTTTCTTCCGTGGGTCTTCCTTGATTTTTGGAGGATCCACGGACATGAAAAGTGAAACAAAAAACTAAGTCAAGTTTGCATTGAAAATGATAGGAAAAACGGACACGGATCACGGACACGGATCACGGACGCGGATGACTATCTTGTGTGAATCCGTGATTTTTCACGGACCCATTGACTTGAATGGGTCCGTGAACCGTTGTCCGTGAAAAAAATAGGACAGGTCATATTTTTTTCACGGACTGGAAAAACGGATCACGGACGCGGAAGCCAAACGGTGCATTTTCCGATTTTTCCACGGACCCATTGAAAGTCAATGGGTCCGCAAAAAAAAACGGAAAACGGAACAACGGCCGCGGATGCACACAACGGTCGTGTGCATGAGGCCTTACCCTGGAGTGTTCCTGGTGAGTTTTCTCATATGCCAGAAGTGTTCCCTGCAGAGTATCAATGTGTGTTACAGGGTGTGTCCCTGTGAGAAGTGCTGGTTTGCCTGTTACAAGCACAGAATTATTACCTTCAGGCCTACAGGCAGAGTCTCCATCTCAGGAGGCAGCCACTTTGGTATAGATCTCATGAAGAAGTGTAGTTCTGCACAGCTGTGAGATCTTGCTGCAGTGTTTGAATGTCGGCCATCAGCTTGCACTTTCCAAGCAGCGGAATCACAGCAGCTTTAGGGCTCATGTACACAAACTTATTTTTTGTGGTTCGTATCCGGAACCATTCACTTCAATCGGTCCACAAAAAAAAAAAAACGGCTATGACTCCATGCTGTTCCGCCAAAAAAATAGAACATGTCCTATTCTTGTCCGTTTTGCGGACAGGTATAGGTATTGTTACAATGGATCCGCAGAAAAAAACTGATGCAATATGAATGTCACACGAACGTCTTCCGTATTTTTTGTGAAACTGTGTTTTGTGGACCGCAAAATACATACGGTTGTGTGCATGAGCCCTTAAGGATCCTGTGTCCTGGAATAGCTCATATGTACAGGGCCGTCTTTAATATTGATTGGACCCTGGGCAAGAATTTCCTTGGGCCCCCTGAAATGCTAAGGTCCATCTGTCTTCATGAGTGATTATCGCAGGGAAGGCAGGTTAGTTAGTGTACCCGAGCATTATATTTTAAGACGCCTGTGGCTACCGCAGGGGCACAGGGGGCAGAAGCACAGCTCCCGCACAGCCAGTCTCCCCTTTTCAAATAGAAGACGGGTGGCCCTTAGCAACACTCATTTCAGAAAGCGCTGCTAAGGGCCATTTCAGCCACAGTTTTCTACTAAAATTACACATATGTATGGCAGTCCCAGTATCATAGTGCCATCTCCCCCCCCCCAAAAAAAAAGTGCCAGTATCAAGTGCCTCTCTCCCCCCCCCATGTGCCAGTATCAAGTGCCTCTCTCCTTCCCCCCCAAGTGCCAGTATCATAGTGCCAACCCCCCCACACCCCCCATGTGCCAGTATCAGGTGCCAACCCCCCTCCCCCCCCACATGTGATAGTATCAGGTGCCTCCCCATGTGCCAGTGCCATGTGTATCATAGTGCCAACCCCCCTCCCCCATGTGCCAGTATTATTTAAAAAAAAAAAACCCTCCCCATGTGCCAGTATTAATTTTAAAAAAAAACACTTATACTTACCTCCATGTCAGCGATGCGATGCAGCCTCTTCCTGTGTCCCGCCCTGTATGCCCATATATGGAATCAGTGCTTGTGTATTCTAATTTAGCCTGTATTTCAGAAAACCCAGAAGGTCGAACCCACGACCTTCTGTATCAGAGGCAAAGCACCTAACCACAAGACCATAAGAGCTGCCTTGCCACTGTTTGTAAAAATATGAGACTTCTACTGTTATAGCTGGCTAAGTGTACAGCTATACACATGACAGCTGCCCTAACGCACCCAGCTCTGCTACATCTCTGCACATGACAGCTGCCCAAACACACCCAGCTCTGCTACATCTAATACACATGACAGCTGCACCAGCACACTCAGCTCTACTATATCTCTATATATGACAGCTGCCCCAGCACACCCAGCTCTGTATAGATGTAGTAGAGCTGGGTGTGTTGGGGCAGCTGTCATGTGTATAGATGTAGCAGAGCTGGGTTTGCTGGGGCAGCTGTCATATATAGAGATATAGCAGAGCTGAGTGTGTTGGGGCAGCTGTCATGTGTATAGATGTAGCAGGCTGGGTGTGTTTCGGCAGCTGTCATGTGTATAGATGAAGCAGAGCTGGGTTTGCTGGGACAGTTGTCATATAGAGATATAGCAGTGCTGGTGTGTTAGGGCAGCTGTCATGTGTATAGATGTAGCAGAGCTGGGTGTGCTGGGGCAGCTATCATATATAGAGATATAGCAGAGCTGAGTGTGCTGGGACAGCTGTCATATAGAGATATAGCAGTGCTGGGTGTGTTGGGGCAGCTGTCATGTGTATAGATGTACACTTAGCCAGCTATAACAGTAGAAATCTCATATTTTTTCAGTCAGTGGCAATGCACCTCTTATGGCTGTGAGGGTAAGTGCTTTGCCTCTGATACAGAAGGTTGTGGGTTCGAATCCCAGACACATCTCTCCCTGTCCTGAGGACGGCAATACAAATAACTATGCCTGAGCGTACATACCGTAGGGACTCAAGGGCAGGCCCGGGTCGAAGGTCAGGAGGAGGAGCTAGCATGGCACTGGCCAGCAGACTCGGCAGTAAGTAATTGTAATTGACAGACAAGTCCTTCACTAATGCGAGCAGCGAGCCGCTCGCTCACAAGTGAATGTGGTAGTCGGGAAACGGAGCTGCCCGGGGCCCCCAGGAGCAACTGGGCCCGGGGCAGCTGCCCCTTTTGCCCTGCGGCAAAGACGGCCCTGCATATGTATGTGTATAATTAAGATGTTACAGATACAGAGCTGCAAAGAAACCCCTTTAAGATAATCCTATTATATGCACCAACTGTGGTCAGCCTGTTCCTGAAGACAATGTAGGAGATGTTTGCACTATTGTCTCCTAGCTGAAGGTCTCCAGTGCAGACATAGTGCACAAAGATTGTGGAATGGTTTAGATCTCAGCGGTTAGAAGCGTTCACTCCGGTCCTTTCTGCTCATATATCTATAATACCTCACTTATCTACAACTCCTTTTACCTTATCTCCAGCCTCATCTCTCTGAAAGTGAACTCAGATAAAGGAGATTCTGAAGATGTTTGTACTGTTTCATCGTACCTTCATTATTAAAAGCAGTAGAAGCTAAAATATGGGGGTCTGGAAGTCTAATGGGGGCCTGGAGGTCTAATGTGGTTTTGATATGGGGGTCTAGAGGTCTAACGGGGGTCTGGAGATCTAATGAGGGTCTGCTATGGGGCTCTGGAGGTCTAATGGGGTTCTTCAGGTCTGTTCTGAGGTCTGATATGTGGGTCTGGAGGTCTGGGGTCTGATATGAGGGTCTGGAGGTCTAATGGAGGTTTGATATAGGGATCTGGAGTTCTAATGGGGGTCTGGTCTGAGGTCTGATATGGGGGTCTGATACATGGGGGAGTTTGGTCTGAGATGAGGGGTTTCTGACATTGAGGTCTAATGGGGTTCTGATCTGACGTCTGATAGGGGGTCTGACATAGAGGTCTAAAGAAGGTCTCGTCTGAGATGGGGGGGTTCATCTGAGGTTTGATATGGGGGTCTGATCTGAAAGGTAAGGGGGTATTTTTTGTTTGTGTGGTACCAGTATTTTCAGGGGAACTGTTTCTGCAGTATAGTATTGGGGGCACAGTGGGCACAGTATTAGGGGTGGCAGGTTGGGGTGTTCAGAAGGTAAGAGGATGATAAAAAAAGAGAAAATTAAGATGTCTGTTTGTCAAACTCTGCAGAGAGAAGAGATGGCTGAAAGAAATGATCATGGCGGTCTGGTCTGAATGGAGAAGATGAGGAATGAGAACATCTACATCAGAGAGGAGACTTCAGTGGATGTAAGAGGTACATACAGTCATGTGAAAAAATTAGGACACCCTTTGAAAGCATGTGGTTTTTTGTAACATTTTTAATAAATGGTTATTTCATCTCCGTTTCAACAATACAGAGAGATTAAAGTAATCCAACTAAACAAAGAAAACTGAAGAAAAGTCTTTTCAAGATCTTCTGTAAATGTCATTCTACAAAAATGCCTATTCTAACTGAGGAAAAAGATAGGACACCCTCACATGTATTCCCTCTTAAATTGGCTCAGATCTCACACCAGGTGCACATAATTAGTAGATCGTTACTCTGCATGTTGAATGAGGCTTGCCCTATTTAAACCTCAGACATTTAGTTTGGTGTGCTCCTGACTGTTGAAGTGAGAGTGAGCACCATGGTGAGAGCAAAAGAGCTGTCAGAGGACTTCAGAAAAAAGATTGTAGCAGCCTATGAGTCTGGGAAGGGATTTAAAAAGATCTCAAAAGATTTTGAAATCAGCCATTCCACTGTCTGGAAGATAGTCTACAAGTGGAGGGCTTTCAAAACAACTGCCAACATGCCCAGGACTGGTCGCCCCAGCAAGTTCACCCCAAGAGCAGACCGCAAGATGCTAAAAGAGGTCTCCAAAAACCCAAAAGTGTCATCTCGAGAACTACAGCAGGCTCTGGCTACTGTTGATGTAGAAGTACATGCCTCTACAATCAGAAAGAGACTGTACAAGTTTAACTTGCATGGGAGGTGTGCAAGGAGGAAACCTTTGCTTTCCAAGAGAAACATCGAGGCCAGACTGACATTTGCCAGAGATAAAGTTGACAAAGACCAGGACTTCTGGAATAATGTTCTTTGGACAGATGAGTCCAAAATTGAATTATTTGGACACAACAGCAGAGGACATGTTTGGCGTAAACCAAACACAGCATTCCAAGAAAAGAACCTCATACCAACTGTGAAGCATGGAGGTGGAAGTGTCATGGTTTGGGGCTGCTTTGCTGCAGCAGGACCTGGTCAGCTCACCATCATAGAATCCACGATGAATTCTACTGTGTATCAGAAGGTGCTTGAAGAACATGTGAGACCATCAGTTAGAAAATTAAAGCTGAAGCGGAACTGGACCATGCAACATGACAATGACCCAAAACATACTAGTAAATCAACCAAAGATTGGCTGAAAAAGAAGAAATGGAGAGTCCTGGAATGGCCAAGTCAAAGTCCAGATTTGAATCCCATTGAGATGCTGTGGGGTGACTTGAAAAGGGCTGTACGTGCAAGAAACCCCTCAAACATCTCACAGCTGAAAAAGTTCTGCATTGAGGAGTGGGGTAAAATTTCCTCAGACCGATGTCGAAGACTGGTAGATGGCTACAAGAACCGTCTCACTGCAGTTATTTCAGCCAAAGGAGGTAACACTCGCTATTAGGGGCAAGGGTGTCCTATCTTTTTCCTCAGTTAGAATAGGCATTTTTGTAGAATGACATTTACAGAAGATCTTGAAAAGACTTTTCTTCAGTTTTCTTTGTTTAGTTGGATTACTTTAATCTCTCTGTATTGTTGAAACGGAGATGAAATAACCATTTATTAAAAATGTTACAAAAAACCACATGCTTTCAAAGGGTGTCCTAATTTTTTCACATGACTGTATGTGGGGCTTTATTACCCTGTATGTGTATGTAATGTTTTCCAAGTATGTCTTTAAGGCCTTGTTCACATCAGCGTTCAGCCTTTCCGTTCTCCTGCTCCGTTATAGGAGCAGGAGAACGGAAAGGACGGATTCGGCTCATAACTGAGCCGAGCGGAGCCTCCGGACCTCATAGACCCCCATAGACTATAATGGGGTCCGTTAGGTTTCCGCTCAGAAGATGATTTTGGAGCGGAGACAAAAGTCCTTCATGCAGGACAGGCGACAGGCGATGCACAGGTAAGCCCTTACCTGTCCGGGAGCCGGTCTGAAATCAAATGCAGTCACCGGGAGCAGGCAGTTCTGAGAACAGCCCGATGAAGGCCCCCTGTGCATCGCCAAACGGGTGAATCTACCTTACTAAAGATGGCAGCCCGCATGTGTGCGCTGGCGAACAGAACTGACCATCACTGGTTGCCATTTCATTTTTTGCCTCAGGCAGCAGAACAGCTAGAATCGACCCTGTATAATTGACCACATATATCTGTACACTTTGCACTATTATATCTTGTACTTCCCATCAGTACAATGCTGTATATATTATATGAAAAATATATATATATATATATATTTATACAGGGAGTGCAGAATTATTAGGCAAGTTGTATTTTTGAGGATTAATTTTATTATTGAACAACAACCATGTTCTCAATGAACCCAAAAAACTCATTAATATCAAAGCTGAATATTTTTGGAAGTAGTTTTTAGTTTGTTTTTAGTTTTAGCTATTTTAGGGGGATATCTGTGTGTGCAGGTGACTATTACTGTGCATAATTATTAGGCAACTTAACAAAAAACAAATATATACCCATTTCAATTATTTATTTTTACCAGTGAAACCAATATAACATCTCAACATTCACAAATATACATTTCTGACATTCAAAAACAAAACAAAAACAAATCAGTGACCAATATAGCCACCTTTCTTTGCAAGGACACTCAAAAGCCTGCCATCCATGGATTCTCAGTGTTTTGATCTGTTCACCATCAACATTGCGTGCAGCAGCAACCACAGCCTCCCAGACACTGTTCAGAGAGGTGTACTGTGTAAATCTCACATTTGATGATGGACCACAGGTTCTCAATGGGGTTCAGATCAGGTGAACAAGGAGGCCATGTCATTCGATTTTCTTCTTTTATACCCTTTCTTGCCAGCCACGCTGTGGAGTACTTGGACGCGTGTGATGGAGCATTGTTCTGCATGAAAATCATGTTTTTCTTGAAGGATGCAGACTTCTTCCTGTACCACTGCTTGAAGAAGGTGTCTTCCAGAAACTGGCAGTAGAACTGGGACGCTTGATTGTTCGATGATCACGCTTCAGAAGCTTTGCAATTTTAAGAGTGCTGCATCCCTCTGCAAGATATCTCACTATTTTTGACTTTTCTGAGCCTGTCAAGTCCTTCTTTTGACTGATTTGGCCAAAGGAAAGGAAGTTGCCTAATAATTATGCACACCTAATATAGGGTGTTGATGTCATTAGACCACACCCCTTCTCATTACAGAGATGCACATCACCTAATATGCTTAATTGGTAGTAGGCTTTCGAGCCTATACAGCTTGGAGTAAGACAACATGCATAAAGAGGATGATGTGGTCAAAATACTCATTTGCCTAATAATTCTGCACTCCCTGTATTTATTGCATCTTTGTACAGTATAATAGATGCAGTGATATGTGAGGTAGGAGGTATAATAGATGCAGTGTGTACAGATATATAGTATATACAGCAGTGTACTGATATGTGAGGTACGCGGTATAATAGATGCAGTGAGTCACTGTTTGGTCTCTGAGCCAGCAGTGCTGCTAATTCCTGCAGAAGGAACTGCAAGCAGCTTATGCTCATTGGAGACGAGAGCACAACTCCCCCCTAACTCTCCCCCTGTTTAGAGAGTGAGTCCTGCAGAGAGTTCTGTGGAAAGTCCTGTAGAGTCCTGCTTCGAGGACAGGGAAAAAGATCGTAAGGTTTTCCACTACAAGCAGTTCAGCTGGTCTTCAGCATCTCTGCCAGAAAAATTGCCTAGAGACATTAACCACTTACCGTCACACTAACGCCGAAAGGCGTCATCTCTGCGGCGCTCCCAGGTCACACTAACGCCGATTGGCGTCATCTCGCGTGAGCCGAGATTTCCTGTGAAAGCGCGCACACAGGCGCGCACGCTCACAGGAACGGAAGGTAAGAGAGTGGATTTCCAGCCTGCCAGCGGCGATCGTTCGCTGACAGGCTGGAGATGTGATTTTTTTAACCCCTGACAGGTATATTAGACGCTGTTTTGATAACAGCGTCTAATATACCTGCTACCTGGTCCTCTGGTGGTCCCCTTTGTTTGGATCGACCACCAGAGGACACAGGTAGCTCAGTAATATGTTGCACCAAGCACCACTACACTACACCCCCCCCTGTCACTTATTAACCCCTTATTCACCCTTGATCACCCCATATAGACTCCCTGATCACCCCCCTGTCATTGATTACCCCCCTGTCATTGATCACCCCCCTGTAAAGCTCCATTCAGATGTCCGCATGATTTTTACGGATCCACTGATAGATGGATCGGATCCGCAAAACGCATACGGACGTCTGAATGGAGCCTTACAGGGGCGTGATCAATGACTGTGGTGATCACCCCATATAGACTCCCTGATCACCCCCCTGTCATTGATTACCCCCCTGTCATTGATCACCCCCCTGTAAAGCTCCATTCAGACGTCCGCATGATTTTTACGGATCCACTGATAGATGGATCGGATCCACAAAACACATACAGGCGTCTCCATGGAGACTTCCAGGGGGGGTGATCACCCCATATAGACTCCCTGATCACCCCCCTGTCATTGATCACCCCCATGTCATTGATCACCCCCCTGTAAGGCTGCATTCAGATGTCCGTATGATTTTTACGGATCCACGGATACATGGATCGGATCCGCAAAACACATACGGACATCTGAATGGAGCCTTATAGGGGGGTGATCAATGACAGGGGGGTGATCACCCCATATAGACTCCCTGAATCATCCCCCTCTCATTGATCACCCCCCTGTCATTGATCACCCCCCTGCATTTGATCACCCCCCTGTAAGGCTCCATTCAGACATTTTTTTGGCCAAAGTTAGCGGAAATTATAATTTTTTTCTTACAAAGTCTCATATTCCACTAACTTGTGTCAAAAAATTAAATCTCACATGAACTCACCATACCCCTCACGGAATCCAAATGCGTAAAATTTTTTAGACATTTATATTCCAGACTTCTTCTCACGCTTTAGGGCCCCTAGAATGCCAGGGCAGTATAAATACCCCACATGTGACCCCATTTCGGAAAGAAGACACCCCCAGGTATTCCGTGAGGGGCATATTGAGTCCATGAAAGATTGAAATTTTTGTCCCAAGTTAGCGGAAAGGGAGACTTTGTGAGAAAAAAATAAATAAAATCAATTTCCGCTAACTTGTGCCAAAAAAAAAAAAATTCTATGAACTCGCCATGCCCCTCATTGAATACCTTGGGGTGTCTTCTTTCCAAAATGGGGTCACATGTGGGGTATTTATACTGCCCTGGCATTTTAGGGGCCCTAAAGCGTGAGAAGAAGTCTGGGATCCAAATGTCTAAAAATGCCCTCATAAAAGGAATGTGGGCACCTTTGCGCATCTAGGCTGCAAAAAAGTGTCACACATGTGGTATCGCTGTACTCAGGAGAAGTTGGGCAATGTGTTTTGGGGTGTCATTTTACATATACCCATGCTGGGTGAGATAAATATCTTGGTCAAATGCCAACTTTGTATAAAAAAATGGGAAAAGTTGTCTTTTGCCGAGATATTTCTCTCACCCAGCATAAGTATATATGTAAAAAGACACCCCAAAACACATTGCCCAACTTCTCCTGAATACGGCGATACCACATGTGTGACACTTTTTTGCAGCCTAGGTGGGCAAAGGGGCCCACATTCCAAAGAGCACCTTTAGGATTTCACAGGTCATTTACCTACTTACCACACATTAGGGCCCCTGGAAAATGCCAGGGCAGTATAACTACCCCACAAGTGACCCCATTTTGGAAAGAAGACACCCCAAGGTATTCCGTGAGGGGCATGGCGAGTTCCTAGAATTTTATATTTTTTGTCACAAGTTAGCGGAAAATGATTTATTTTTTATTTTTTTCCTTACAAAGTCTCATATTCCACTAACTTGTGACAAAAAATAAAAACTTCCATGAACTCACTATGCCCATCACGAAATACCTTGGGGTGTCTTCTTTCCAAAATGGGGTCACTTATGGGGTAGTTATACTGCCCTGGCATTTTAGGGGCCGAATGCGTGAGAAGTGGTTTGAAATCAAAATCTGTAAAAAATGGCCGGTGAAATCCGAAAGGTGCTCTTTGGAATGTGGGCCCCTTTGCGCACCTAGGCTGCAAAAAAGTGTCACACATGTGGTATCTCCGTACTCAGGAGAAGTTGGGGAATGTGTTTTGGGGTGTCATTTTACATATACCCATGCTGGGTGAGAGAAATATCTTGGCAAAAGACAACTTTTCCCATTTTTTTTTATACAAAGTTGGCATTTGACCAAGATATTTATATCACCCAGCATGGGTATATGTAAAATGACACCCCAAAACACATTCCCCAACTTCTCCTCAGTACGGCAATACCACATGTGTGGCACTTTTTTGCAGCCTAGGTGGGCAAAGGGGCCCACATTCCAAAGAGCACATTTCGGATTTCACAGGTCATTTACCTACTTACCACACATTAGGGCCCCTGGAAAATGCCAGGGCAGTATAACTACCCCACAAGTGACCCCATTTTGGAAAGAAGACACCCCAAGGTATTCCGTGAGGGGCATGGCGAGTTCCTAGAATTTTATATTTTTTGTCACAAGTTAGCGGAAAATGATGATTTTTTATTTTTTATTTTTTCCCTTACAAAGTCTCATATTCCACTAACTTGTGACAAAAAATAAAAACTTCCATGAACTCACTATGCCCATCACGAAATACCTGGGGGTGTCTTCTTTCCAAAATGGGGTCACTTGTGGGGTAGTTATACTGCCCTGGCATTCTAGGGGCCCAAATGTGTGGTAAGAAGTTTGAAATCAAAATGTGTAAAAAATGACCGGTGAAATCCGAAAGGTTCTCTTTGGAATATGGGCCCCTTTGCCCACCTAGGCTGCAAAAAAGTGTCACACATGTGGTATCTCCGTACTCAGAAGAAGTTGGGGAATATGTTTTGGGGTGTCATTTTACATATACCCATGCTGGGTGAGAGAAATATCTTGGCAAAAGACAACTTTTCCCATTTTTTTATACAAAGTTGGCATTTGACCAAGATATTTATCTCACCCAGCATGGGTATATGTAAAATGACACCCCAAAACACATTCCCCAACTTCTCCTGAGTACGGTGATACCACATGTGTGGCACTTTTTTGCAGCCTAGGTGGGCAAAGGGGCCCACATTTCAAAGAGCACCTTTCGGATTTCACCGGTCATTTTTTACACATTTTGATTTCAAACTACTTACCACACATTTGGGCCCCTAGAATGCCAGGGCAGTATAACTACCCCACAAGTGACCCCATTTTGGAAAGAAGACACCCCAAGGTATTCGCTGATGGGCATAGTGAGTTCATAGAAGTTTTTATTTTTTGTCACAAGTTAGTGGAATATGAGACTTTGTAAGAAAAAAAAATCAAAAAAAAAAAATCATCATTTTCCACTAACTTGTGACAAAAAATAAAAAGTTCTATGAACTCACTATGCCCATCAGCGAATACCTTAGGATGTCTACTTTCCGAAATGGGGTCATTTGTGGGGTGTTTGTACTGTCTGGGCATTGTAGAACCTCAGGAAACATGACAGGTGCTCAGAAAGTCAGAGCTGCTTCAAAAAGCGGAAATTCACATTTTTGTACCATAGTTTGTAAACGCTATAACTTTTACCCAAACATTTTTTTTTTTATCAAAGACATGTAGAACAATAAATTTAGAGAAAAATTTATATATGGATGTGTTTTTTTTTTGCAAAATTTTACAACTGAAAGAGAAAAATGTCATTTTTTTGCAAAAAAATCGTTAAATTTCGATTAATAACAAAAAAAGTAAAAATGTCAGCAGCAATGAAATACCACCAAATGAAAGCTCTATTAGTGAGAAGAAAAGGAGGTAAAATTCATTTGGGTGGTAAGTTGCATGACCGAGCAATAAACCGCTAAAAGTGTGGAGTGCCGATTTGTAAAAAAGGGCCTGGTCTTTAGGGGGTATAAACCTGTGGTCCTTAAGTGGTTAAAGGGGTTGTGCAGGGTTTGTGTATTGACGACCTATCCACAGCTGTGTGAAGAGGAGCCAACGCTTGTATTAAGGGCTCATGCACACGAACGTATTTTCTTTCCATGTCCGTTCCGTGTTTTTTTTTTGCGGACCATATATGGAACCATTCATTTCAATGGAGTGGTATCGGAACTGCGCAGCTTTTTCTTTTAAACCGGCCTCTTTGTTTGGTGCAAACAACCAAGTGATAAGACACAAGACAGCAATACTCCCGTTGTTTGTTCCACGAACCTCCATAGGATTCTCTATAGGGTATCGGAAATCACAAAATAGTGTAATACCTCCGATGCATTTAAATAACAAGGATATATTATACTCAAACATATTAAAATTGCCAGCATATCATAAAATAAGTTTGCATCTCTGCCCGACCCAGGTTTCGCTCAAGGCTTCGTCAGACATCGCCCCTGACGAAGCCTAGAGCTAAACCTGGGTCGGGCAAAGATGCGAACGTATTTTATGATATGCTGCCAATTTTAATATGTTTGAGTATAATAAATCCTTGTTATTTAAATGCATCGGAGGTATTACACTATTTTGTGATTTCCGATACCCTATAGAGAATCCTTTGGAGGTTCGTGGAACAAACAACGGGAGTATCGCTGTCTTGTAGTTTGCACCAAAGAAAGATGCTGGTTTTAAAAGGAAAAGCAGCGCGGTTCCAACACCACTGTATTGTCTTATATGTGAATACGACCCACTTCACTTTTTTAATCAGCAGCGCAAGTACTCTTTAGCCACGTGATAGAAATTATTCATTTCAATGGGTCCACAAAAAAATAAACTGAAGTTACTCCGTGTGCATTCCGTTTTTGTATGTCCGTATAATCCCTTCGTCCTATGACAGCACCAGGAGAGAGGGATCCACCTCCCAGGACAGGAAACCCACAGGTATAAATCTTCACAGACGCCCCTCCTCCTCAGTGATTTCCTGTCCTAGGAGGACAACCTACAGGTGTTTATTTTCGGTGGGGAGTAGTTTCTCCCTTTTGACATTGCAGGCTAGCTGGAGAAGGTGTGCGCCGGGTGACCCCGTTCCACACATCGTGGAGGGAGACGGACGGCTGAAATACCGGGTGCGCAAGCCCTCTCTACCCTCCCTTCAACCCTCCCCGCTCTGTACCTGAATAGGATCGGCCATCCCGAGGACATGTGTGGTGCGGGCAGTATCCAGCCAGTCTCCCCTGTGATCTTTGCTGGGGTCTTCCAGAATTAGGGCTATAGGGATATTTCCAGCATGGAGAGTTCTGGAGAGAACCCTAAGGACCCAGTCACCCCTGCACCTATGGTAGGAATGGGTATGGGCCTGAAGAAATGTAAGTGATCTACATTTATCTAGAGATCGTGATTTTTTGTTTGTTTAAATTTCCAGGGTGTAACTGAGAAACCCAGAAAAGCTACCGCTAAAATACGTCATAAGGAATGTGGTATCTGTACGGCTAAACTAGATGCTTCATACACTAAGCCCCTATGTAAAGGGTGTATTGAGAGTACCATTGCGGAAGAATCCCCTAGTATGGTCAAATGTATGAAGAAAATGATCAGAGAAGAGTTGTCTTATGTCAAGTAAAGAACGCAGGCGAAAGAGGGCCAAAGATAGCACATCTTTTTCAATTGGAAATTCTGACCTCTCTAGTTCAGGGGACAAACTTGAAAGCGGTGAAAGGGAGTCCGTTACATCCACTTCAGATGAGGAATGCAGTGGTAGGCCCTTTTTTCCTGTTCAGGAGGTAGATCAATTATTCAAGGCAGTCAGGGCAACTATGAATCTGGAGAATGCAAAAGAGGTTCCCTCGATTCAGGATATCATGTTTGGGGGCCTGCAGACTAAGAAACAAAGAGCCTTTTTTATCCACAAGAATGTAGGGGCCATGATGAATAGAGAGTGGAAACATCCGGATAAAAGAAGCTTTATCACATCAGTATTCAAAAGAATATATCCGTTTGAAGAGGGTGAATGTTCTCTATGGGATAGGGCTCCCAAAATTGATGTGCCCATAGCTAAAGTGTCTCAAACGTCATCCCTACCCTTTGATGATTTGGGCAATCTTAAGGATCCGATGGACAGAAAGGTTGACACCTTTTTAAGGAGAACATGGGAATCCATAGGTGCATCCTTTAAGCCTAATATAGCTACCACCTGTACGGCTAGGGCACAAATATTGTGGATTAAACAGCTGGAGACGCAGATCTGGGATAAGACTCCTAGAGATAAATTATTAGAATCGGTCGAGGCTATTGGAAAAGCAGCCGATTTTTTGGCAGACGCCTCTGCGGATGCAGTTAGGTTGTCCACTAGGGCTTCATCCATGGCTAATTCTGCTTGTAGGGCTATTTGGCTCATGAATTGGTCAGGAGATGTGGCCTCAAAAAAACGCTTATGTGGTATCCCTTGTGAGGGGAAATATTAGTTTGGGTCTTCCTTGGACGACATATTAGAGAAGGCAGGGGATAAAAAGAAGGGGCTCCCGTCTTCTTTTCAGTCATCCTTTCGTAAGCAGGACCGTTTTTCCCAGAGAGGCATAGGAAATAGGGATAGGAATAGGAGTACAGCAAATAGAAGTGACAGATGGAAATTCTCCAGGTCCAAAGGGCTTCTGTTCAAAAATCAATCCAGGGAAAGACAGCTCCTAATGACGCCAGGGTGGGAGGAAGATTACAATCTTTTCTCCCAGCCTGGTCCTGTCACGGCTGAGGATGGGGGAAACCCTCAGCCGTGCGATGCCAGAAGATGTTAATGGGTGCTCGGCCAGAACAACAGAATTAGGGAGCAGGTCACCTCCTAACTCATCCCTAATCTGACCCTGACTCCTAGCTGTATGAGCCGACCTTGATGGTAGGAGGGCTCATTCTCAGGAACCTCGGATCCCTACTGACCCTCCGACAGATCCCTGAGCTAGAAGCTGGGTAGACAACCTGTTCCTCCTGGACGCAGAGAAACAGGAGTCTAAAGTAGCCAAGCTACATAGAAAGGGGAACCTAAACAACTTATGGGAATGGCAGGTAAATGCAACAAGAATAACACCTACCTGCCACAGACACAAAGCCTGGAACCCATGTGCAAGTGCTGCTGTCCACACCAAACATAAACGGACACAGCACACACCACACATCACACAGGAACCCAGGACCATAAGCTGCAATAGAGAAGCATACAAAAGACACACCTTCATAACATTGTGTATAACATAAACTTATACTTATGACCACAAGGGTGGCCCCCACTGGCAGATGGTATATAAGTAGGAGGATGACTCCAGCAGACCATGGCTGAAGTACCCCTCTGACTACTGCTCTCAGCAGAGGCTAAATAGCCCATGTAGCCACACCCACACAGACACACCCAGTGTTCACACACACAGAAGGGAGTTAACCCTTCCTGGGGGGCGGCCAGAGCAATGGGAGGATCTGTCTGCGATTATTGGCGCCGCCCTGTCGCTCTCCGAAGAAGGATCGAGCATGTTGACCAGTGAAGACTGCTCTGCTGGGATGTCGGTGCCTGACATTTTGAAAATGGACTTTACGGGTGTAGAGCAAGAGGACGCTCCACCGGCCTACTCTCCGGGACCGGAGAGACCCACCTGTCCGCCACCGAGGACGCAACAGGAGACCTATTATGGCTCCTAGAGAGACTTTTTCCAACCCTTATTTAAATGGTCGGCGCTGATGGCGGAGATACGGGAGGCTGCAATAAAGAAGACAACTAAAACTAAGATCTACTACGAGGAACTGGCCAAGACCGTTCATGAGCGCCACACTAACCACCAACCCCACCTGGAAAGGAGAATGGGGTTGGTAGTGGCTTTTGACAAAGACCGAGGCTTCGGCTTTATAAAGGACTATACGACTGGCAGGGATCTGTATGTTAATCGGAGGTCCGTCAAGAGGAGCTACCTCCCGGAGCATATGCACAACCTCCGCGAGGGAGAGGAAGCGGAATTCACCCCTGCCTATACTGGCTGCGAGCGTGAATCAGCGCGCTCTCCAGAATCGGCCCATCATGCCTTTCAAGAGCGGGGCTCCTTTATTGGCCCGAACGTCTTTTGGCAACTTACAGTGGTGGAAAAGAGGGTGAGCCCGTGGCCCTCACCTGAGCTGCCTCGCAGAGAAAAGACCCTCAAGGAACTAGAAGACGTGGAGCGATTCCATGCTGCCTTGGACAACATACGAAAAGGAAAAAGAGCGGACGCCTCACCTGAACCTGCAGCGGCTGCGCAGGAGGTGCCAACTTCTACACCTGTGCCGGCGGCGACATCGGAGGACAGCGATCCCGAGTCCGAAAGCCTGGATGACCAGATCGTGCGGCTGGAGCAACAGTTACGTGAACTGCGCCAGATTGCCTCCGCCAGGATCCAGACTCCACCTAAGCGGAAAAAAGTGGACTTAAAGACTCGGGCGTCTCCGGGTCTGAAGTGAGAGTGCCTGTCCCTGCCAGCCGGCCACCTTTAGTGTCAGCACCTGCGGTGAGGCCCTCCTATGCTGTGCACCGTCGCGCAGAGCCAGTTGTCCCTGAACCCACCGGACCACTTGCAGCAGCGGTACCCAGGCCAGTGCAGCAGCCTACAATTGTTATGCCTGGATCGGTGCGGTTAGCAACCGTGATTACCCCTAGGCCTATGGGGCCAATTCCAATTAGGGGTCACATACTGTGTTGTGGGCTCATCCGCCTGTTGACTCTCACTACAGGCCCAATCTACAAATGAAGCCAGGGAGCGCCACTGTGATGCCCAGTGGATTTGACATGCCCCTGTGAGTTGGCCTGCTAGGCCATTGTTTGATTTCTTTTTGCTAAGGGACCCTATCAAAGAGGATTTAAACCTTTCAGGACAGGAGTCCTTTGTTTTGGCCCTCTGTTGCTGCTGCCAGTTACCCACGGCTCAGTGGAGGTGGTCAGCCACTGAAATATCAAATGTAGCAAGGCCATATTGTTTACAGGATCTCCTGCCTGCAGTTTCTCAGAACTGAAAAACCCAGTTGTGCTTATTTTTGTTGTTTGCACTATTAACCCTTTTAACCCCCTTTTTAGGTTGATTAAAGGATCTTGCAGCACTTGATTTTATATGCCATTTTAAATAATGTGGACTACTTTTATGTGCTGTGACTTTTATTATGCAACTTAAATTTCAAAGAAATGTGCCCAGAGATGACTCTAACGTATGTAGGCCTCTGAGATTTTGCTCATTTCAAAGAAATGTGCCCAGAGAGGACTCTAACGTATGTTGGCCTCTGAGATCCTGCCCTATTGGCACTGCTGTAGGTGAATGGTTACACTTAACACTTGCACTGAACAAATTACAAGAAGGAAACCTGGGTACGGACTAAATTTTTATTCTTTGAGCCTCCAAGAATTGTTATTTGTTTTGCATTTTATGGACTACTACTGTTTTATTATGGACAATTTGCATTTAAAAAATATTACTATGGACTAATCCTGGTATCCTTTATACGCTGCACCGGGTCAGTGCCCCCTGTTCCCTTACATTATCCTGAGAGAAGAGAACGACGCCCCTTTTCACCTAACTTGCTCCTTAGCCAGTGGAACTGCCTGATATGCATATGTACTTGCAAATGTAGATGTATTTTCCTGCTTTGCACTATTTTTCTCTTTCAGGTGCAGTATCCAGCTGGGCAGGGCCCCTTTATGTTACACAGAGGACGGGCAACGTTGTAGCATGGGGGTATGTAGTGTCCCACTAGGTAGGGGTGGGCACTACACAAGGGTCAATTGGGTCACGTGTTACTCCTGCTCATAAGGGACAGTGATATTATATTTATCCATGCATTTTAATATATTTTCTATGTGTTTTACATGTGTTGTTTCCCCTGTTACATCCATAGCAGGCCTATTTGGGTGTAGTTAGACATCCTGGACACTAGAGGGAGATAGGGAGCCCCTAGTATAAATGTCCAGGCCCAAACAGGGAGGGGTTAGGTCATAGTCAGGAGTCTTGGAGACAGAAGTGAGAAGGCACCAGCCAGAGATATGCTGAGGGCCTCCTCCTGACATGCAGCTAGATAGTCCAGGCTTCTAGTTGCCAGCAGGAGGCTAGTGAAGGAGTACAGCCTGCCTGGAGACCATTAATTCAACAACCAAAAAAGAAGTAACCCCAGTAGTAGGGATGAACCTCCTGGGAGAAACCTGCAGCTTCCCTCACAACAGGAACAGTACAGCCAGCTCAGAGAAGTAAGCTGATGGGCAGAGGTACTATAAAATAGAAGCAAGGGTCAATACGGGAGGAAGATTTATTACCAAGGATTAAAGCCAGCATTTAGGCATCCGGGCCTTGGGATCCAGCCAGCTAGAATAGCTGTGGGGATATTGCAGCCTAGTTCTGTGAAGCATTAACTGTTTACCCTCCAAGTATCTTGCAAGATTGTTACCTGCCATATAGAGAAGTAAACCTGCTTGTGAATTATATGATTCAAGGGACTGCATAATCAACTGTCTGTATAAAGTTTGGACTGTTTCCCAAGTAAAAGCAATGTTTGGTTCACCATACCACCTGTGTACCTCAATTACTACTGCTATAAATCGGTGTGCCACCGTTACAGGCACTGGCGTCACGATCCTTAAAGGGACCTTGCCTCAGGCACTCAAAATACCTGCAACATCCAGGGCACCTCATACACCATCAGGTCTGGTCCCTACATCTAGAGTGTGCCCCAGAGGAACTTGTGTCTACCTCTCCTTCACTGCCGCATGCCTGCCCAGGGTTCTCCTCAAAAAAAGTGAGTAACCCTCGATTGCCCATAACCGTGACCTCACCATCGCAATACCCTGCAGGTCTGGTGTGCTGCACCCAGACTTGTCAGACACTGAAGTGGTGGCTGTCACTAGAGAACCTGGGGCAGGGAGTCCCATGGAGCATCGAAGATCCCCTTATAGTTACTACGGACGCCAGCCCACTAGAGTGGGGGGCTGATGTGGGAGAGACCTTGCTTCAAGGATAGTGGGACTGCCGGATGTTGGACAGTTCTTCAAATCTAAAAGAGCTTATGGCGGTTTTTATGGCCCTTCAGGAGTTACTCCCTCTGATCAGGGGTTGACACGTGAGAATTTTATCCGACAATGCCTCGGTTGTAGCATATCTGAATCATCAGGGTGGTACCCGGTCCGTGTCCCTGGCGGTTCAGATTTTTTCCCTAGTGGAGGGGGTAGCTTTGTCCCTCTTGGCCCTTCATATCAGAGGTGTGGACAATTAGAAGGCCGATTTTCTAAGCCGTCGATCTCTGGATCAGAGGGAATGGTCTCTGAACCCTTCTGTTTTCAGCAAGATTGTCAAGTTATGGGGGATGCCTCAAGTACATCTTTTTGCCACCAGGGAGAACAGGAAGGTAAAAAGATTCTACTCCCTGTCTCCCAGGGATCGACCAGATGCGATAGACGCTCTGGTTCAGCCTTGGAGTCAGGGGCTATTATATGCCTTCCCTCCACTTCAGTTGATATTGAGGGTTCTCAAGAAGTTCAGGGAAGACAAAGCCAGAATCATCATGATTGCTCCCTTCTGGCCACGTCGAGCGTGGTTCTATTGGCTGAGAGTGATGTCAGTAGCAGATCCTTGGGTCCTGCCGGAGATCCCAGATCTTCTTTTTCAGGGTCCTTTTGTCCACCCCCCTGTGAAAAGGCTCCATTTGACGTTGTGGCTTTTGAACGGCGCCTTTTACTAGATAGAGGTCTTTCTGAATCGGTGGTTGCTACCATGCTGTTAAGTAGGAAGCCGGTGACTACTAATATCTATGCTAGAACTTGGATTACCTTTTTTAAGTTTCTAAGAGTCCCTCCTTGCACATCCTACCCTCTTCAGTTAAGTAAAATCTTGAATTTTCTTCAGAGAGGTGTGGAAAAAGGCCTAGCACTAAGTACTATCAAGGTCCAGGTGGCCGCTCTCAGTGTTTTATTCGATTACAGGTTGGTGTGTCATCCATGGATTATAAGGTTTTGTAAATCAATATCTAGGAGTCTCCCTGCCAGGAATTTCAAAGCTCCTCCTTGGGATCTTAATCTGGTGTTAAGGGCCTTGGTTAAACCTCCCTTTAGTCCTGTAGACTCTCTGCCAATTAAGTTCCTGACCTTGAAATGTATTTTTTTGGTAGCTATTACATCAGCCAGGAGAATTAGTGCGCTTCAGGCTCTTTCCATTAGCCCTCCATATACGATTTTCCAAGACGATTGTGTCCGTCTTAGGCCAGACCCAGCATTTTTACCCAAAGTAGTATCGGAATTCCATAGAAGTCAGGAAGTGATTCTTCCTTCCTTCTATGAGAATCCGAGGAACGAGGAAGAGGCAGATTTCCATTCTTTGGATGTTAGAGAATGTGTCCTACGGTACCTAGAGGCTGCAAAAGGTTGGAGGAAGTCCTCTTCATTGTTTGTCTTATTATCAGGCCAGAATAAAGGAAAATCAGCTAGTAAAAGTACTTTAGCCTGTTGGATCAAGCAGGCTATTTCTTTGGCATATCTTTCTATGCAGGAACCTGTCCCGTCTGGCTGGTCGGCCCATTCTACAAGAGTGGTAGCAACTTCCTGGGCAGAAAAGGCAGAGGTTTCTATACAAGACATTTGCAGAGCAGCAACGTGGTCTTCTGCTTCTACCTTCTATAGACACTATAGATTAAACCTGTCAGAAGTGTCTAATCTTTCCTTTGGATGCAAAGTCCTTCAGGCTGTTGGCCCCCCTAATTTTTCACTCTCTGGGATATCTCCTGGTGCTGTCATAGGACGAAGGGATAAATGATCATTACGTACCGGTAAGGCTACTTTCACACTTGCGTTCGGTGCGGATCCGTCTGGTATCTGAACAGACGGATCCGCATCAATAATGCAAACGCTTGTATCCGTTCAGAACGGACCCGTCTGCATTAGACAGCTTTTTCAGATCTGAGTTTTCACATCGTGAAAACTCAGATCCGACAGTATATTCTAACACAGAGGCGTTCCCATGGTGATGGGGACGCTTCAAGTTAGAATATACTAAGAACTTTGTATATGACTGCCCCTGCTGCCTGGCAGCACCCGATCTCTTACAGGGGGCTGTGATCCGCACAATTAACCCCTCAGGTGCCGCACCTGAGGGGTTAATTGTGCGTATCATAGCCCCCTGTAAGAGATCAGGTGCTGCCAGGCAGCAGGGGGCCAGACCCCCCTCCCTCCCCAGTTTTAAATTCATTGGTGGCCAGTGCGGCCCCCCCTCCCTCCCCAGTATTACATTCATTAGTGGCCATTGCGGCCCCCCCTCCCTCCCAAGTATTAAATTCATTGGTGGCCAGTGCGGCCGCCCCTCCCTCCCTCCCAAGTATTAAATTCATTGGTGGCCAGTGCGGCCCCCCCCCTACCTCCCTCCCCTGTATTAAATTCATTGGTGGCCAGTGCTACCCCCCCCTCTTCCCCCTAATTAAAATCACCCCCCCATAATTGGTGGCAGCAGAGTTTTGATCGGAGTCCCAGTTTAATCGCTGGGGCTCCGATCGGTTACCATGGCAGCCAGAACGCTACTGCAGTTCTGGCTGCCATGGTTACTTAGCAATTTTAGAAGCATTATACTTACCTGCACTGTCTGTGGCCGGCCGGGCGCTCCTCCTACTGGTAAGTGAAAGGTCTGTGCGGTGCATTGCTTATAGCACAGACCTGTCACTTACCAGTAGGAGGAGCGCCCGGCCGGCCTCAGACAGCGCAGGTAAGTATAATGCTTCTAAAATTCGGAACTCTCCGCTACCACCAATGATTGGGGGGGGGGGGTGATTTTAATTAGGGGGGGAGAGGGGGGGCCGCACTGGCCACTAATGAGTTAAATACAGGGGAGGGAGGGAGGGGGGCCGCACTGGCCACCAATGAATTTAATACTGGGGAGGGACGGAGAGGGGGGCCGCATTGGCCACCAATGAATTTAATACTGGGGAGGGAGGGCCGCACTTGCCACCAATGAATTTAATACTGGGGAGGGAGGGAGGGGGGGCCGCACTGGCCACCAATGAATGTAATACTGGGGGGGGGCCGCACTGGCCACCAATGAATGTAATACTGCGGAGGGAGGGAGGGGGGGCCGCACTGGCAACTAATGAATTTAATACTGGGGAGGGAGGGGGGTCTGGCCCCTGCTGCCTGGCAGCACCCGATCAGCGGCACCTAAGGGGTTAATTGTGCGGATCACAGCCCCCTGTAAGAGATCGAATGCTAGCAGGGGGCAGTTATGTACACAGTTCTCAGTATATTCTAACTTGAAGCGTCCCCATCACTATGGGAACGCCTCTGTGTTAGAATATACTGTCGGATCTGAGTTTTCACGATGTAACTCAAATCCAATGGTATATTCTAACATAGAGGCGTTCCCATGGTGATGGGGACGCTTTCAAGTTAAAATATACCATCGGATTGGAGAAAACTCCGATCCGATGGTATATTAATAGGGACTCCAGACTTTACATTGAAAGTCAATGGGGGACGGATCCGTTTGCAATTGCACCATATTGAGTCAACGTCAAACGGATCCGTCCCCATTGACTTGCATTGTAAGTCTGTTTGGCTCCGCACGGCCAGGCGGACACCAAAACGCTGCAAGCTGCGTTTGGGTGTCCGCCTGCTGAGCGGAACGGAGGCCAAACAGAGCCATACTGATGCATTCTTAGCGGATCTGCATCCACTCAGAATGCATCGGGGCTGTATGGATCCGTTCGGGGTCGCTTGTGAGAGCCTTCAAACGGAACTCACAAGCGGAACCCCGAACGCAAGTGTGAAAGTAGCCTAATGTTGTTTCCGGAGTCCATGACAGCACCACTTTAATTCCCCCCCTGTTTCCTTTCCACCTTACTCTTCCATTCTGTTCTTTTTGGTGTTGGATCCTGCATCACTGGGTGTGTAGTAAAAAAGAATATATATATATATATATATATATATATATATAATAACTATAATACTAAACTCGGATAATGACCGAAACCATGAGATGGAGCTGGTCTTGATGTACTGAAGATGTCTCTTGTCTTGTCTATAAAAAACACTGAGGAGGAGGGGCGTCTGTGAAGATTTATACCTGTGGGTTTCCTGTCCTGCGAGGTGGATCCCTCTCTCCTGGTACTGTCATGGACTCCGGAAAACAACATTACCAGTATGTAATGATCATTTTCCGTTCCGCAAAAATATAGAACATGTCCTATTATTGTCTGTATTACGGACAAGGATAGTACTGTTCTATTAGGGGCCAGCTGTGATAATAGCCTATCATTCCTAGGAAAAACTTTACTTGAATAGTGGTGACAGGTCGGGGCCAATATCTTATCGCCTCTATTTTATTTAGGGCTCTTTCACACTTGCGTTGCTCTTTTCCGGCATAGAGTTCCGTCGTCGGGGCTCTATGCCGGAAAAATCCTGATCAGGATTATCCCAATGCATTCTGAATGGAGAGAAATCCGTTCAGGATGCATCAGGATGTCTTCAGTTCAGGACCGGAACGTTTTTTGGCCAGAGAAAATACCGCAGCATGCTGCACTTTTTGCTCCGGCCAAAAATCCTGAACACTTGCCGCAAGGCCGGATCCGGAATTAATGCCCATTGAAAGGCATTAATCCGGATCCGGCCTTAAGCTAAACGTCGTTTCGGCGCATTACCGGATCCGACGTTTAGCTTTTTCTGAATGGTTACCATGGCTGCCAGGACGCAAAGTCCTGTTTGCCATGGTAAAGTGTAGTGGGGAGCGGGGGAGCAGTATACTTACCGTCCGTGCGGCTCCCGGGGCATTTCAGAGTGACGTCAGGGCGCCCCACGCGCATGGATGACGTGATCGCATGGATCACGTCATCCATGCACATGGGGTGCTCTGACGTCATTCTGGAGCGCCCCGGGAGCCGCACGGACGGTAAGTATACTGCTCCCCCGCTCCCCACTACTACTATGGCAACCAGGACTTTAATAGCGTCCTGGCTGCCATAGTAACACTGAACGCATTTTGAAGACGGATCAGTCTTCAAATGCTTTCAGTTCACTTGCGGTGTTACGGATCCGGCGGGCACTTCCAGCAAATGGAGTACACGATGGATCCGGACAACGCAAGTGTGAAAGAGCCCTTACTTGGGGTTTGATCACTCTGCGCCCAATGACATACCCCAGGTATTTTGTCTCCTCTAACCCTATCGTGCATTTTTTTGGGCTAGTGGTTAGTCCAGCTTTTCGAAGGGATTCTACTACAGCCTGCACTTTGGGCAGGTGACTTTTCCAGTCGGTACTGTGGATGGCCATATCGTCCAGGTAAGCAGAAGCGTACCAACGATGTGGTCGCAGCACAATATCCATTAGCCTTTGGAAAGTGGCGGGGGCGCCATGCAGACCAAAGGGTAACACCTTATACTGGTAAAGCCCCTCCGGTGTGATGAAGACCATTTTCTCTTTGGCAGCCTCCGTTAAGGGTACCTGCCAGTACCCTTTGGTGAGGTCCAAAACAGAAAAATACCAGGCTTGTCCTAACCTCTCAATTAGCTAGTCTACACAGGGCATGGGATATACGTTGAACTTGGATACCTCGTTTAATTTTCAAAAATCGTTACAAAACGGTAACGTCCCGTCCGGTTTTGGGTATCAGTACTATAGGGCTGTCCCACTCACTTCTAGACTCCTCTGATGTCTAATTGCAGCATTAGTTGTACTTCCTTAGAGATGGCCTGTCGCCGAGCCTCGGGTAAGGCCTCGTGCACACGACCGTATTTTTTCATGGTCCGCAAAACAGGGCTCCGTTGGTCCGTGATCCGTGACTGTTTTTTCGTCCGTGGGTCTTCCTTGATTTTTGGAGGATCCACGGACATGAAAAAACTGTCGTTTTGGTGTCCGCCTGGCCGTGCGGAGCCAAACGGATCCGTCCTGAATTACAATGCAAGTCAATGGGGACGGATCCGTTTGACGTTGACACAATATGGTGCAATTGCAAACGGATCCGTCCCCCATTGACTTTCAATGTAAAGTCAGGAGTCCCTTTTATACCATCGGATCAGAGTTTTCTCCAATCCGATGGTATATTTTAACTTGAAGCGTCCCCATCACCATGGGAATGCCTCTATGTTAGAATATACTGTCGGTTATGAGTTAGATCGTGAAACTCAAATCCGACAGTGTATTCTAACACAGAGGCGTTCCCATGGTGATGGGGACGCTTCAGGTTAGAATATACTAAAAGAACTGTGTACATGACTGCCCCCTGCTGCCTGGCAGGTGCTGCCAGGCAGCAGGGGGCAGACCCCCCCTTCCTGTTTTTAACTCATTGGTGGCCAGTGCGGCCGCCCCCCCCTCCCCCTGTAGTTAACTCTTTGTTGTACAGTGCGGCCGGCCCCCCTCCCTCCCCTGTAGTTAACTCATTGGTGGCCAGTGGACCCCCCTCCCTCCCCTGTAGTTAACTCATTGGTGGCCAGTGGGCCCCCCTCCCTCCCCTGTAGTTAACTCTTTGCTGTCCAGTGCGGCCGCCCCCCCCTCCCTCCCCTGTAGTTAACTCGTTGGTGGCCAGTGGGCCCCCCCTCCCTCCCCTGTAGTTAACTCGTTGGTGGCCAGTGGGCCCTCCCTCCCCCTCCTAATTAAAATCTCCCCCCTATCATTGGTGGCAGCGGAGAGTACCGATCGGAGTCCCAGTTGAATCGCTGGGGCTCCGATCGGTAACCATGGCAACCAGGACGCTACTGCAGTCCCGGTTGCCATGGTTACTTAGCAATTTGTAGAAGCATTATACTTACCTGCGAGGCTGCGATGTCTGTGTCCGGCCGGGAGCTCCTCCTACTGGTAAGTGACAGGTCTGTGCGGCGCATTGCTTAATGATCTGTCACTTACCAGTAGGAGGAGCTCCCGGCCGGACACAGACATCGCAGCCTCGCAGGTAAGTATAATGCTTCTACAAATTGCTAAGTAACCATGGCAACCGGGACTGCAGTAGCGTCCTGGTTGCCATGGTTACCGATCGGAGCCCCAGCTATTAAACTGGGACTCCGATCGGTACTCTCCGCTGCCACCAATGATAGGGGGGGAGATTTTAATTAGGAGGGGGAGGGAGGGGGGAGTGCCCACTGGCCACCAACGAGTTAACTACAGGGGAGGGAGGGGGGGCCGGCTGCACTGGACAACAAAGAGTTAACTACAGGGGAGGGAGGGGGGGCCAGCCGCACTGGACAACAAAGAGTTAACTACAGGGGAGGGAGGGGGGCCCACTGGCCACAATGAGTTAACTACAGGGGAGGGAGGGGGGGGCGGCCGCACTGGCCACCAATGTGTTAACTACAGGGGGGGCCTGCCCCCTGCTGCCTGGCAGCACCTGCCAGGCAGCAGGGGGCAGTCATGTACACAGTCCTCAGTATATTCTAACTAGAAGCGTCCCCATCACTATGGGAACGCCTCTGTGTTAGAATATACTGTCGGATTTGAGTTTTCACGAAGTGAAAACTCATCTCTGAAAAAGCTTTTATCCAGACGGATCTTCGGATCCTTCTGTATAAAAAGTAACCTACGGCCACTGATCACGGACGCGGATGCCAATCTTGTGTGCATCCGTGTTCTTTCACGGACCCATTGACTTGAATGGGTCCGTGAACCGTTGTCCGTCAAAAAAATAGGACAGGTCATATTTTTTGGACGGACAGGGAACACGGATCACGGATGCGGCTGCAAAACTGTGCATTTTCCGATTTTTCCACGGACCCATTGAAAGTCAATGGGTCCGCGAAAAAAAAACGGAAAACAGCACAACGGCCACGGATGCACACAACGGTCGTGTGCATGAGGCCTAACCGGTATGGTTTCAACTGGATTTTCTCACTGAGCCTCAGGCCAATGTCATGCTGGATTATGAAAGTGCGTCCAGGGAGGTCAGAGAACACATCCATGTTCCTGCTGACGAACTCCCTGGCCTCCTGAGTCTGTTTAGAGGAGAGGCTGTCGGCAATCTTCACTGTGGCAACTGCTCCCCTTACATCAGACTTAGGGGCCGGAACCTCACCCCCTAGAAAACTCATCCGTGGGCTATCGTCAGTATTGGTCTCCCTATCCTATCACTGTTTGAGTAAATTCACATAGTACACCTGCTCTGGCTTCCACCGGCCTGGCTGGCGAACCTTGTAGTTTACTTCTCCAACCTTTTCGAGTACCTCGTAGGGTCCCTGCCACCTAGTCATTAACTTGCTGTCCACTGTCTGTACCAGAACCAAAACCCGATCTCCCGGGTTAAAGATCCGGACCCGAGCCTGTCGATTATACACCCAACTTTGAGCTCGCTGAGCTGCTCCATACGTTCCTTTACCAGCGGCAACACGATTTCCATACATTCCTGCATCTGGGTGACTTATTCAACAACACTTTTATATGGTGTGGGGTTTTGCTTCCACGCCTCTTTGGCTATGTCCAACAGACCACGTGGATGTCTGCCATATAGGGGTTCGAAGGGCAAGAACCCAGTAGAGGCCTGGGGCACTTCTCGCACTGCGAACATAAGATAGGGCAGAAGGAGGTCCCAGTCCTTTCCATCCTTAGCTACTACTCGTTTTAACATAGTTTTTAACGTTTGATTAAACCTTTCTACTAGGCCGTCAGTTTGCGGGTGATAGACGGATGTCCGTATCTGATTGATATTCAGCAACTTACAGAGCTCCCGCATGACGATGGACATAAAAGGAGTCCCCTAGTCAGTCAGAACCTCTTTGGGTATCCCCACTCAGAAAAACATCTCCATTAACTCTTTTGCTATGAGTTTGGCCGATGTATGTGGCAGCGCCTCCGGGTACCAAGTGGCATAGTCCAGGACGACCAACATGTGTTGGTGCCCCCCAGTGGACTTCGGTACTAGGCCTACGAGATCCATAGCGATTCTCTCAAATGGTACCTCGATTATCGGGAGGGGCACTAAGAGACTGCAGAACAGGTGCTGGGGACTAGTGGTTTGGCAGGTTGGGCAAGACTTACAAAAGTCATCCACCTCTCTAAAGACACTGGGCCAGTAAAACCGTTGTAGTATCCGGTCCTGTGTCTTCTGCAGTCCCAGATGTTGGTGGGCTAATTCTAACACGAGTTTTCGATAGGCCCCGGGCACCACCAACTGTTCAACAGGTTCACCCCGCAGCTGCTTTACCCGATATAGCATATTCTGGTGGACCACAAAATGGGGAAACATCGACTCGGCCCCAGGTTGTTGGAGTACACCAAGTATTACCACATTCTCCCAGGCATTGGGCTGTACTGAAATTCTCCCCGGATACGCTGAGGTCTGCCAACCCAGGACCCGGTGGCAACTCCTCCACGTCTCCCACCATTACCCTACGTGGGGTTGTCTCCCCCTCTTCCACCGAAGTGGCAGTCACCCCTACTGCTGGCCCTTCAGCCTCAGGTTCCCAGGGTTCTGGCTGTCCCCCTGAACAAGGCCAATCTCCTGGCCTTATTCCTGTCTCAGGGGTATCCTTAACTCTCACAACCGGCCATAGGGCAGGGAAACCTGGAAAGTCTATTATGAGTTCATAGTGGAGATTTGTGGTGGCTGCCTCTTCGTGGGTCCACCTTCCGGCCACCGTGGTTAGAGACACCAACACGGTGGGGTAGTCTTTCAAGTCTCCATGAATGCACATCACCCCAACTTTCTGGCCAGTATACTCAGTGGACTGCACCAGGGTAGCCCTTACCAGGATCACCAAGCTCCCTGAGTTCAGCAGCGCCTCCGCTTGAGTGTCTCCCACTTCCACAAGTGGTCTAGAGCCTCCGGGGTACCTGTGGCACACAGTTTCCTAGCAAATAGCGATTGTCGGTAACCACAATTAGTGTCCATGGGCTCAATCCGATGAGGACACTCATACCTGGTGTGGCCAGGTTCCTGACACCGCCAGCAGATTAACTGGGTCTGGCCCATAGGGGGAACCTCCCAAAGGTGGTTTCATTGGCTCATACCGGTGGGCCTGGGGTGGGGAGTTCTGGAGTTTGCCTGCCCTCCTCCCAAAATAACCCGCCTTGAGATTCTTGGTGGCCTCATAACGTTCCACTAGGCCCACCATTTCCAGGGCATTTCCAGGAGATACCTGGCCAATCCAGTGTTGGAGAGGGGGTGGCATCGCCCTCCAGAGTATGTCAGCCAATAGTCTATCCAGCATAGCCGTGGGACTCAGCACATCAGGCTGTAGCCACTTTTGCAAAAGGTGAAGCAAGTCATAATACTGGGGTTTCGCGAGCTCAGCCGGCTTAAACCCCCACTGATGCACCCGCTGGGCCCGGTCCAACACATTGACCCCCAGTATTGCCAAAATCTCACCCTTTACCTTCGGATAGTTGGCTGCTTGATCATCCGGCAAGTCGAAATACACCCGCTGGGACTCTGATGCCAGGAAAGGAGCGACAACCTCAGCCCACTGGTTTCGGGGCAGCTTTTCCCTGGTGGCCACTTTCTCGTACATCGCCAGGTAGGTTTCGATGTCGTCTGCGGGTATCATCTTAGGGATCGCTGCACAGACTGCTTTTTGGACATCGTGGACGCTTGGGGTTGCTCCTGCTGTCGGCAAAGCCATCACATGTTGTAGCAGCAACTGGTTGGTCTTTTGCTGTTGCTTATTAGCTTCCTGTTGGTGCAGGTTGGTCTTTCGCTGCTGCAAATTAGCCTCCATGAGGGCCTTCACAACATCCTCTATTTTGTTGTGGGGCACAGGTTGATATACAGCTGGTTTGTTGTACGACCTACAACTGTGCCCAAAAATGCAACCCCAAATATATATATTAGCGTTCACGCCAGCCTCACTGCGCTTACCCGCATCCTCCACCAATTGCGGGGTTTCGCTCTGGTAGTTAGGACTAGCGGATGCAGAATAGAGGCAAAGTACACAGTTCTTGAATAAAACAGTGATGTTTATTCACAAATTGGTCTATAACAAAACGCAGGTGGCTTGGTGTTTGTTCACACACAAGGAAAGTCCATAAACAATAAAAGTCACCTTTTCTCCTGGGTGTTAATTCACACCCTGTTAGCAATTCAACCTCATCTAGTCCATAGGCGAACTGTTCACCTTTAGAGGGGCCTGAGTCCTCCAGCCCGGCTCAAACCTCAAATTCAAGCACATCCCTCAGTTTACAGCACACAGACCCCTGAGCTCCACTGTCAGAGGGAGGTAAATCCACCACACCTGGCAGTGCTGGCTGTTTTTTATGCCTGGCAAAACCTGGCCTCGAACATGGGGAGTAGTTACCCACCCAGCACTTTGACTACTCCCAGTAAGAGCCATCCCGGATCAGCTATGACAGCCATTAATCTTAAGGTGTCAATTAGCAATAGCTGCTGATGACACATAAAATACTGGCTCTTATTTCACCAAGGCCAGGAACCTCGGTGACACATACCTTACATCCACAATGATTACAGGTACCTTCTTACAAGATATATATATATATATATATATATATACAGTCAGGTCCATAAATATTGGGACATCGACACAATTCTAACATTTTTGGCTCTATACACCACCACAATGGATTTGAAATGAAATGAACAAGTAGCTTAAGGCTGACATGTCAGCCTGCATTTGTGGGAGGGGCGTAGGCGCACTTAAAAGGAGGCACGCCCTCTCCCCATTTGCGTGCGTTTTTTCAGTGCCTTCCCGCCTTTAACGTCACGCCCTGTACTGCCGTGCTTCTCATCAGATAAGTTACTGAGGGTTCCCCACCGATGCTCGCCGCTCGTTCCGGCTGCCAGGGTAAGTTAATTACTGTCTTCCCGAACCCCCTCCCCGGCGTGCTTCTCCTCCTCCGCCCGGTACATTCACTACCCACCTTCTACTCCAGGTGGTGCGGCCGGCACAATCCACGCTTCAGGCGCCGGCCTGTGCAGGTCACGTGGGACGCCGGGCAGCGCCTCCGTTGCCTTGGCAACGGAGCCTGCGTCCCGGCCTGCGTCTCGTGTCGGGCTCCCTCTCTCGGCTCCGGGCGCCGCAGCAGCCTGCCCGCTTTGCTGGTCCGGCCCTGTCACCCGGGGGTTGGGTCCGTCCAGACCCAGGGCCGCACCAGGGGTGCCGCTTCCACTCCGCCGCAGCCGCTGGCCGACGGCCGGCGGTTGTTAGTTTTCAATAAAGTTAATAAAAAAAAAAAGTTTATTCTCATACATAAATGCTCGGTGCACACGTGAACAGCATAATTAAAACTCATGTTAATAGCAAATACAATACATGAGTGATATAGTTGATATAGTAAACTACATGATCCCTATGTGCCCTCCTCTGTCATCCTGAGCTGCAGGCAGCTGACGCGGGGAAACTTCCCCGCCCCCTTCCTCCCCCTATTACTCTGTCTGCATCTGTACACTTCGGCCATGGCATGAAAAAAAAAAAAAAAAAAGGAAGTTCAATTTAAACACTTTGCACTACAGAGATAAGTCACTCCACAAGTTAACCCTTCACACCGCACGGTAGCAATTCCCGCTACCCTCCACGTCAGGTCCTACAAACGCAGGTCATCCACAGCCCACCAGATTATTCCGTCAGATCACAGGGACATATAAGGATCCCTGGGTCATGGGTCGGTAAATGGCGCAGTCTATGGACTGCTACGGGCCCCCCCCCTCATGATACTGATTATTGTTGCAGACCCTGGGTACTCTGCCGTGCTAGCCACATATCGTCAGCCAAGGGTTCTCAAGCAGTTCCGCCCGTGTCGACCGTCGCCTATTCCACTCTGCTACATCTGCGGACGTTTTCGGTAAATACTTATTTTCCAGTCACCGTATCTGTCACCAGTCACACTGCAGGTTCACTTCAATGTCATCCCACCATGTTCGTTGCCGGGTTTTCTTCATGTTTCACGTATGTCATATCATGCTCTACCATGTCTGTGGCCTGTTCCGTGTCAGGCTTACGTATTATTTATTACCATCTGCTGCCCATGACGCCACGGGCTTACGTTTTTCCATACCATATCTGTTGCCGGTCACGCTTCAGGCTTACGTATTATTTGCCGTCGGTGCCTGTTACGTTTCAGGGTTACGTTTCTAATATATCATGTCTGTTGCCTGTTACTTTTCAGGCTTACGTTTCTAATATGTCATGTCTGTTGCCTGTTACCTTTTAGGCTTACGTTTCTAATATATCATGTCTGTTGCCTGTTACTTTTCAGGCTTACGTTTCTAATATGTCATGTCTGTTGCCTGTTACCTTTTAGGCTTACGTTTCTAATATATCATGTCTGTTGCCTGTTACGTTTCGGGCTTACGTTTTTCTTTTCTGTTGCCAGTTACGTTTCTGGCCTACGTTTCTAATATATCATGTCTGTTGCCTGTTACTTTTCAGGCTTACGTTTCTAATATGTCATGTCTGTTGCCTGTTACCTTTTAGGCTTACGTTTCTAATATATCATGTCTGTTGCCTGTTACGTTTCGGGCTTACGTTTTTCTTTTCTGTTGCCAGTTACGTTTCTGGCTTACGTTTCTAATATATCATGTCTGTTGCCTGTCACGTTTTGGGCTTACGTTTTTTCCTTTTCTGTTGCCGGTTACGTTTCCGGCTTACGTTTCTAATATATCATGTCTGTTGCCTGTCACGTTTCGGGCTTACGTTTTTTCCTTTTCTGTTGCCGGTTACGTTTCCGGCTTACGTTTCTAATATATCATGTTGCCTGTTGCGTTTCAGGCTTACGTTTTTTCTTTTATTTTGTCACCTGTTACATTTCAGGCTTACGTATCCACTGTACCACGTCTGTTGCCTGTCACGTTGTCAGGCTTACGTTTCTCTTATGTATTTATTTCCCGTTACGCTTCAGGTTTACGTTTTTCATCCATTACCGGTTACAGGCCAGGTTCACGCTGTTAATTGCTATTCTTTGTCGCTGTCACTTTTTATTCCAGATTCGATCAATATTATTTTTCTACGGTACGACCCCAGGTTTGGTGTTCTTTTCCATGTTTAAACCCCCTGTCGGTAGCCACGTCCTCGTAGCTCTTACGCCTTTTCACGCCTTAGTCTGGTAAGGTCCTCCACAGTAGTACCCCCTTTTCACAGCTCTAGGCACTCGCCCGCCCTAGTTTTTCTTTTACCACCATTCACGGCTCGGGTGTCGTCCTCCTATCATACAGGGCCTCCAGCTCAGCTATTAATTTTTGTTTATCACCTCGCAGCCACGATATGTCGCATATTTCCAACATCGAGGAAGCCCTATCCATCCCTGAGACACCCGCATCCGAGCGGCCCAGCTCCTCATCACTAAGGAGTTGGACAATCGCGAAGCTGATCGCGGAGCTCAACAGGAGAGGGATCCAACACCCCGCTTCCGCCCGGAAAGCAGAATTATTTAGACTACTCATGGCTGAACCAGCAGCCCCGGACTTGGAGCAAGTCTCCATGTCCACTTTGCAAGTGTCCCTGACACAATTGCATGCCATGATGAACACCATTGCCTCCTCAGTCTCGGACGTGCAGTCCAGACTCCTGGCCGTTGAGTCCCACCAGGGGCTGGCATCCGAGCGTGCCGCCTCACCGTTGCCTGTAGCCTCCACGGCAGGGCTCGTTCCCCCAGGTAGGGTCCTTTGCGCACCCGAGGTAGCTCCAGCCCACTTTATCCCCAGCAACATCAAGAAGGATATTTTAGAGGGCAAGGACGTCAATCTGGCGTCCATCCTGATTGCTACCCATGACACGGTAGAGAGCAAGACCATTGCTTGCGGCGACATGTCCATCGTCCTCAAAGCTAGGGATCCCCGCCTCAACAGGAAGCTAACCATCACGGAGTTTGTCCTCGCGTTTAGCTTATTCAGGGATGTCATCTGCTCCGTCCACCCTGAAAGGTGGGAAGAGTTGGACACATACCTTTACAGGGTTACGGACTTGGGCCACAAGTACGGTGGGCAGGCTTTCTATGATTACCATCGCTCCTTTTCAGCAAAAGCCGCCGCCTCACTGGTCCAATTCAAGCACCTCACGAACTGGGCGGCCATGGACATGGTGCTTTTCTGCCGACATTTCGCGGGCCTCAGGGCCCCGGCATGTGCGTCATGCCAGTCCATCACTCACTCCACTGATTGGTGCCCCAACTCAGGTCCCTCCACATCCCAGGGCAGATCCCTTCGTAGTAGCTCCGGGTCCCTCCAACGGCCTGGCTCAACCACGGACAAACTAGGCCGGCCAATAGTTTTCCTGGGCAACAGCCAGGTCTGTAATAATTTTAATCAGGAGGCTTGTTACTACAATAAGTGCAGGGCCCTTCACGTCTGCGCAGGCTGTTTCAGGGCTCACCCGCAGACGGCGTGTCCACAAAGAGCAAGGCCATCCTGACTAAGCGGGGTCAACGTGGTTCTGCTAGAATCCCTGTTGCGCGAGCATCACAGCCCTCAATGGGTGCAGTTCTTGATTTCCGGGTTCACCATCGGGTTCCACACGGGTCTGGTAGCTCTCCCACAAACTTCTTGGGAAGGGCCCAATTTGCTGTCCGCAATCAGGGATCCCGAGCCGGTGGGGACTCTGATCAGGTCAGAATTGGAGAAGGGGTTTCTCATCGGCCCCTTTCCCTTCATACCATTCGACCTCTGGAGGATTAACTCCATTGGTATTGTGTCCAAGCAGTTCACAAATAAAAAACATCTAATCTATGACTTGTCGGCACCTCATGGCTCCAGCACAGCCAGTCTCAACTCCTTAGTGCCATCCGAGGAGTTCTCCATGAGTTACGCCACCATAGACGAGGCCATCCAACTGATCCTCCAAGTAGGTCGGGGGGGCATGGTTGGCCAAGGCAGATATCGCCGACGCCTTTAAATTGCTGCCCATTCATCCACAGCTTTGAAGGTTCTATGGCATCAAGTGGCAAGACCAGTATTTCTTTGCCAATCGCCTGACGTTCGGGTCCAAGAGCAGTCCCTGGCTGTTCGACCAGTTCGCTCAGGCATTGCATTGGATCCTGGTCAACCACTGCGATTGCACTATGGTCATCCATTACTTGGATGACTTTCTTATCATCGAAAACCCAGACCACCAGCCTTGTAAACTCCAGGCTCTGCTGCAGCTGTTCGGCCGACTCAATGTTCCGGTGGCAGCTTCAAAAACCGAAGGCCCCGCGATGGTAATTACCTTCCTGGGCATAATCTTAGACACAGGGAAGATGGAGGCCAGGTTGCCAGCCGAAAAGTTGGCAAAAATCAAGGAGGCCATCTCAACAGCAGCAGGCAGCAGGACGTGCACCAAGGTCGAGTTGCAGTCCCTTCTAGGCATGCTCAACTTTGCCACCAAAGTCATGCCCCAGGGCAGGGCCTTCATGTCCAGGCTCCTCCAGTTACTCCCCTCAGCCCCAGAGCAAGACAGCCTCATCACTTTAGACGCCCAAGCTATGGCCGACCTGGCCATGTGGGAAGACTTCCTGGCTTCTTGGAACGGAGTCTCTTTGTTTGTTCCTCAGCTAGGGCCGGCTTCCACCTTGATTTTTTCGGACGCCGCCGCCTCCGGGGGGTTCGCGGCGATCTGTGGAAATCAATGGTTCGTGGGCCCCTGGCCACCCGAGGTTTCAACAACCAGAGGCGCTTTACAATCATCCCCGTTGCTGGAATTCTATCCAGTCGTAGCGGCAGCCCAGGTGTGGGGCAGCCAGTGGGCCAACTCTTCCGTGGCGTTCGTCACTGACAACCAGACAGTGGTGGACATTATCACCAAGGGCAGGTCTCAGTCACCTCAGATAATGTCATTTGTACGCAGGCTGGTCTGGCTCTCGCTGGAGTACAACTTCCATGTGGCATGCAGGCATATTCAGGGAGTTCATAATGTGGCCGCAGACGCCTTGTCCCGCTTTAATTACAAAACTTTCTTTCAGGTCATGCCAGAGGCAGACCGTGTGGGGCTACCTCCTCCGATGTACCAATTGCTAGTGATGGATTAAACCTTTTCATTGATTCAGCAAAATCCTTGATGCAGAAGTCTTTATCTCATAACACTGCCAGGAACTACAGGACCGCCAGGAACACTTTCAACAGGTTCAGGGGCCAACATCCAAGACAAGACACTGACAAGACCACGTACATCACAGCTTTCATAGCCTTCTGTCATATTGATCTCAAGCTGTCCTTCAATACCATTAAATTGTATTTGGCCGGAGTCCAACATTTCTCCATGTTGGAAGACCCCGAAAGTAGGTCGGTTTTCCGATCCCAAGCAGTCAGGGCAACCCTTAGGGGTGTTCAGAAAAGTAGTCACGCAGCCATCCCGAGCAGGCAGCCCGTGTCTGGGGAATTATTTAGAAAACTCTCAACCTCCCTAGATGGTCTTCCTTTTGGGCTCCTTCCCAGCACAGTCATTAAGGCCGCCATGTACCTTAGTTTCTATGGGTTCTTAAGACCCGGCGAATTCACCCGCACTTCAGCTAGGTCCAAGGGTCTCACCAGGGGTCAGCTAGTCTGGCACCACTACCATTTCTCCCTACACCTCTTCACTTCCAAAACCTCGCAGGTGGGTCCACCAGTGGAGGTGAATTTCTTCCCATCTACTAACGCATGGTGCCCGGTCCAGGTACTCAAGAGTCTGCTGTCGGCTCTGGGGGACTCCGCCCCTGATCACCCATTGCTCCCGTTTCAGGCCTCAGCCCTCACGGCCTCGCAATTCATCTCGCACGTCCGCACTCTGGCAACGGGCTTGGGTTTCGACCCCAAGGCCATTTCAGGGCACTCTTTCCGCATTGGAGCTGCATCCGCAGCTTCAAAACACAACGTCCCCAGTCACGTCATCCGGAAAATGGGTCGCTGGCGCTCCTCATGCTTCACGCGCTACATACCTAACCCCCAGGCCGAGATATCCCAGGCATTCCACAGTTTGGTTTTGTAACTTGGTACACTGCCAATAAAGGTTTTTTTCTCTCCCTACTTGTGTGTCTTTTTGCCCCCTTTTAGGCTTACCCGCGGCATGGCTAAGGGCACCTCTCCAGCCATATTAGTTAGGCAGGGTGGTTTCCTCTGTCAGGTTCGGCACGTTTCGGGGCACGAGCTCTCTGCCGTAGCCATGACCACAAGTAGCTTAAGGCTGACATGTCAGCCTGCATTTGTGGGAGGGGCGTAGGCGCACTTAAAAGGAGGCACGCCCTCTCCCCATTTGCGTGCGTTTTTTCGGTGCCCCACCACCCTCCCCTTTTCTTTCATACTCCTCAGGGTATGCCCCCTTTTAGGCTTACCCGCGGCATGGCTAAGGGCACCTCTCCAGCCATATTAGTTAGGCAGGGTGGTTTCCTCTGTCAGGTTCGGCACGTTTCGGGGCACGAGCTCTCTGCCGTAGCCATGACCACAAGATATGCTTTAACTGCAGACTGTCAGCTATAATTTGAGGGTATTTACATCCAAATCAGGTGAACAGTGTAGGAATTACAACAGTTTGCATATGTGCCTCCCACTTGTTAAGGGACCAAAAGTAATGGGACAGAATAATAATCATAAATCAAACTTTCACTTTTTAATACTTGGTTGCAAATCCTTTGCAGTCAATTACAGCCTGAAGTCTGGAATGCATAGACATCACCAGAGGCTGGGTTTCATCCCTGGTGATGCTCTGCCAGGCCTCTACTGCAACTGTCTTGAGTTCCTGCTTGTTCTTGGGGCATTTTCCTTTCAGTTTTGTCTTCAGCAAGTGAAATGCATGCTCAATCGGATTCAGGTCAGGTGATTGACTTGGCCATTGCATACTATTCCACTTCTTTCCCTTAAAAAACTATTTGGTTGCTTTTGCAGTATACTTTGGGTCAATGTCCATCTGCACTGTGAAGCGCTATCCCATGAGTTATGAAGCATTTGGCTGAGTATGAGCAGATAATATTGCCCAAAACACTTCAGAATTCATCCTGCTGCTTTTGTCAGCAGTTACATCATCAATAAATATAAGAGAACCAGTTCCATTGGCAGCCATACATGCTCATGCCATGAAACTACCCCCACCATGCTTCACTCATGAGGTGGTATGCTTAGGATCATGAGCAGTTCCTTTCCTTCTCCATACTCTTCTCTTCCCATCACTCTGGTACAAGTTGATCTTGGTCTCATCTGTCCATAGGATGTAGTTCCAGAACTGTGAAGGCTTTTTTAGATGCCGTATTCACTCTGGTGAAGTCTTCTCTTGATTGTTGACTGTGACACACATACATCTACCTCCTGGAGAGTGTTCTTGATCTGGCCAACTGTTGTGAAGGGTGTTTTCTTCACCAGGGAAAGAATTCTTCGGTCATCCACCACAGTTGTTTTCCGTGGTCTTTCCGGTCTTTTGGTGTTCCTGAGCTCACCGATGCGTTCCTTCTTTTTAAGAATGTTCCAAACAGTTTTTTGGCCACGCCTAATGCTTTTGCTATCTCTCTGATGGGTTGGTTTTGTTTTTTCAGCCTAATGATGGCTTGCTTCACTGATAGTGACAGCTCTTTGAATCTCATCTTAAGAGTTGACAGCAACAGATTCCAAATGCCAATAGCACACTTGAAATGAACTCTGGACCTTTTATCTGCTCATTGTAATTGGGATAATGGGGGAATAACACACACCTGGCCGTGGAACAGCTGAGAAGCCAATTGTCCCATTACTTTTGGTCCCCTAACAAGTATGAAGCACATATGCAAACTGTTGTAATTCCTACACCGTTCACCTGATTTGGATGTAAATACTCTCAAATTAAAGCTGACAGTCTGCAGTTAAAGCACATCTTGTGCGTTTCATTTCAAATCCATCGTGGTGGTGTATAGAGCTGAAAATGTTAGAATTGCGTCGATGTCCCAATATTTATGGACCTGACTGTGTATATATGTATATATATATATATATATATATACACACATGCACATGCCACGGCACAGCCTCCAGAAAATGTGCGTTTATTCACCCCAACGCGACATTTCGGTCCACACAATGGGACCTTTCTCAAGCAGTGTCAAAATTGAATGGTGCCAAGTACAAATACAAACTCAGGTGATTATTTAATGAAAACTATTAATAATTGAATTACAATTAATGTGTTTTATTAGTATTGTCTAAAAAAAAAAAATTTACATAATATACAAGTATACATACTGTGAAGAGATTAATAACTTCATGTGAATTCATAATGTGCTTAATTCATCAAAATTACATTTTAAAAAAATGATGTCCGAAAACCAATTATCCATTTACAATATCAGGTGTACCGATTAAAAACATAATGGAGGGCGCCAAAAACTAACCAGCATGGATCCAATATAGCGTCTCGTTTCGTTAACAGCGCATGTCGGCGCATTGCTTCCACATTACATAAAGAAAAATGTGATCGAAGGAGGAACACACACAGGCCGCGAGTGTCCATAGATAGGGCGTTCACATGATAACAGATCACGTGTTCGCACCTGAAATTGAACGCAAGCTGAGCCACAAACGCATCCTGTCTATGCGATCACATGATGGCGACCATGGAAATGAGAAGAATAACTCCCAAAATGGTGATATGGCTTCAAAAATATTATATATACCACAGTTTATATTGCAAAGTGAAAAGCTGTGATTATATAAAAATCGCATGAGCAAATTATCATTACATAGTTGTCAAGAAGTCATATAAAATGTAAATGTATGTATAGATATATACATGTGGCAATAACGCTCCATTCCCAAAACCGGATTACCATATGGATGAGTGTAACACCAGTCACACCTAACCATGTGGAGAGGTCAACATGGAAGTCAGGCATCCTGTTCAGGACGACAGACAACACAATGTTCGAACCTAAATCCTGATTAAAACAAACAAGAAAATAATAAAATAATACACTGCTCAAAAAAATAAAGGGAACACAAAAATAACACATCCTAGATCTGAATTAATTAAATATTCTTCTGAAATACTTTGTTCTTTACATAGTTGAATGTGCTGACAACAAAATCACACAAAAATTAAAAAATGGAAATCAAAATTTTCAACCCATGGAGGTCTGGATTTGGAGTCACACTCAAAATTAAAGTGGAAAAACACACTACAGGCTGATCCAACTTTGATGTAATGTCCTTAAAACAAGTCAAAATGAGGCTCAGTAGTGTGTGTGGCCTCCACGTGCCTGTATGACCTCCCTACAACGCCTGATGAGGTGGCGGACGGTCTCCTGAGGGATCTCCTCCCAGACCTGGACTAAAGCATCTGCCAACTCCTGGACAGTCTGTGGTGCAACGTCACGTTGGTGGATAGAGCGAGACATGATGTCCCAGATGTGCTCAATTGGATTCAGGTCTGGGGAACGGGCGGGCCAGTCCATAGCATCAATGCCTTCGTCTTGCAGGAACTGCTGACACACTCCAGCCACATGAGGTCTAGCATTGTCTTGCATTAGGAGGAACCCAGGGCCAACCGCACCAGAATATGGTCTCACAAGGGGTCTGAGGATCTCATCTCGGTACCTAATGGCAGTCAGGCTACCTCTGGCGAGCACATGGAGGGCTGTGCGGCCCTCCAAAGAAATGCCACCCCACACCATTAATGACCCAATGCCAAACCGGTCATGCTGGAGGATGTTGCAGGCAGCAGAACGTTCTCCACGGCATCTCCAGACTCTGTCACGTCTGTCACGTGCTCAGTGTGAACCTGCTTTCATCTGTGAAGAGCACAGGGCGCCAGTGGCGAATTTGCCAATCTTGGTGTTCTCTGGCAAATGCCAAACGTCCTGCACAGTGTTGGGCTGTAAGCACAACCCCCACCTGTGGACGTCGGGCCCTCATATCACCCTCATGGAGTCTGTTTCTGACCGTTTGAGCAGACACATGCACATTTGTGGCCTGCTGGAGGTCATTTTGCAGGGCTCTGGCAGTGCTCCTCCTGTTCCTCCTTGCACAAAGGCGGAGGTAGCGGTCCTGCTGCTGGGTTTTTGCCCTCCTACGGCCTCCTCCACGTCTCCTGATGTACTGGCCTGTCTCCTGGTAGCGCCTCCATGCTCTGGACACTACGCTGACAGACACAGCAAACCTTTCTGCCACAGCTCGCATTGATGTGCCATCCTGGATAAGCTGCACTACCTGAGCCACTTGTGTGGGTTGTAGACTCCGTCTCATGCTACCACTAGAGTGAAAGCACCGCCAGCATTCAAAAGTGACCAAAACATCAGCCAGGAAGCATAGGAACTGAGAAGTGGTCTGTGATCACCACCTGCAGAACCATTCCTTTATTGGGGGTGTCTATCCCATTTGCACAACAGCATGTGAAATTGATTGTCACTCAGTGTTGCTTCCTAACTGGACAGTTTGATTTCACAGAAGTGTGATTGACTTGGAGTTACATTGTGTTGTTTAAGTGTTCCCTTTATTTTCTTGAGCAGTGTACAATTTAATTAGGTTTCTTAATCAGTCCTGTACAATGTTAACTGCACAAGACCTTTTGAAAAGGGAAGACCACATGCGGTCCCCACCTAGTTTTAGTAAAAACCACACCAGGGCCGCCCAAAACCTAAATAAAGCAAAATTATAACATATAAAATGAAATAAATAAAAAAATATTTTTTGGGTGAATGAAGCATAACACCACATGATTGTATTTTATTCAAACGAATCATATATATATATATATATATATATATATATATATATATATATATATATACAGTACAGACCAAAAGTTTGGACACACCTTCTCATTCAAAGAGTTTTCTTTATTTTCATGACTATGAAAATTGTAGATTCACACTGAAGGCATCAAAACTATGAATTAACACATGTGGAATTATATTCATAACAAACAAGTGTGAAACAACTGAAAATATGTCATATTCTAGATTCTTTAAAGTAGCCACCTTTTGCTTTGATTACTGCTTTGCACACTCTTGGCATTCTCTTGATGAGCTTCAAGAGGTAGTCCCCTGAAATGGTTTTCACTTCACAGGTGTGCCCTGTCAGGTTTAATAAGTGGGATTTCTTGCCTTATAAATGGGGTTGGGACCATCAGTTGCGTTGAGTTGAAGTCAGGTGGATACATAGCTGATAGTCCTACTAAATAGACTGTTATTATGGCAAGAAAAAAGCAGCTAAGTAAAGAAAAACGAGTGGCCATCATTACTTTAAGAAATGAAGGTCAGTCAGTCAGCTGAAATATTGGGAAAACTTTAAAAGTAAGGGCTATTTGACTATGAAGGAGAGTGATGGGGTGCTGCGCCAGATGACCTGGCCTCCACAGTCACCACACCTGAACCCAATCGAGATGGTTTGGGGTGAGCTGGACCGCAGAGTGAAGGCAAAAGGGCCAACAAGTGCTAAGCATCTCTGGGAACTCCTTCAAGACTGTTGGAAGACCATTTCAGGGGACTACCTCTTGAAGCTCATCAAGAGAATGCCAAGAGTGTGCAAAGCAGTAATCAAAGCAAAAGGTGGCTACTTTGAAGATCCTAGAATATGATATTTTCTGTTGTTTCACACTTGTTTGTTATGTATATAATTCCACATGTGTTAATTCATAGTTTTGATGCCTTCATAGTCATGAAAATAAAGAAAACTCTTTGAATGAGAAGGTGTGTCCAAACTTTTGGTCTGTACTGTGTATATATATATATTTTATTTTTTATTTTTTTTAATGGATAGCTACAACGTGTATTGCAATTAATTACGCTCACTTACAACTAGAGTTCAGCGAACCTGAACTGTAAACTTTAGTTTTTTTGGCACCAGGACCCGAACTCGAACATTTACGTAAAAGTTCGGGTTCGGGTTCAGTGTTCGGCGATTTTTATGGCGCTTTTTGAAAGGCTGCAAAGCAGCCAATCAACAAGCGTCATACTACTTGCCCCAAAAGGCCATCACAGCCATGCCTACTATTGGCATGGCTGTGATTGGCCTACTGCAGCATGTGACCCAGCCTCTATTTAAGCTGGCGTCACGTAGCGCCGCCCATCACTCTGCTCGGATTAGTGTATGGATAGGCTGCAGCTGCTGTGAGATCAGGGAGAAATCTTATGAAGAACTGCTTCTTTACTACAGCAAATGTGTTTTGTGGGTGCAGTGCACAATTGTTTTAAGCCTGCCCTGAGCCAACTACTACTGAAAACTAACTTTTTTTCCTTCAGTTAGTCAATATCAATACATAATCGGCAGCCATTTTATGCAACGATAGTGCACCAGTACAGGATATCTGCATGTCTGCAAGTCCAGAAATACTGCTTTGAGACACTGGGGTTAAAAATAAACTTTTTTTCATATATTGCACACAGGGCCGGCCTTTGGGGTGTGCGGGCTGTGCGGCTGCACAGGGCGCCATAGTAACAGGGGCGCTGGGCGGCCGACAGCTCGCAATGTAATCTGCGGCAGCAGGCGAGGCTGCACTTGTGTTCTCCCTCGGGGCGCCCCCTCCATTTCCCCCTCCCCTGTCTGACCTGCCTGCTGCCAATAAGAAGAGAGACGGGAGGAGGAGGGGAGGGGCTGTGGCCACTGCGCCACCAATGAAGAAAACTGACCTGAATACAAATACAGGAGGCGGGTGCCGGAATCAAATAGCCGACACCCGACCTCTGTGACAGGGAGCTGCGATCAGCGGCAGTTGAGTTAACCCTTCAGGTGCGGTACCTGAGGGGTTAACTGCAGCTGATCGCAGCTCCCTGTCACAGAGGTCGGGTGTCGGCTATTTGATTCCGGCACCCGCCTCCTGTATTTGTATAAGAAACGTTGGTGGCACAGTGCGCCCCCCCCCCCAAACACCCCAGTATAAGAAACATAATTGGTGGCTCAGTGCGCCCCCCCTAGTATAACAAACGTTGGTGGCACAGTGCGCCCCCCCAGTATAAGAAACATTGGTGGCTCAGTGCGCCCCCCCCCCCCAGTATAAGAAACATAATTGGTGGCTCAGTGCGCCCCCCCCCCCAAGTATAAGAAACGTTGGTGGCTCAGTGCGCCCCCCCCCCAGTATAAGAAACATAATTGGTGGCTCAGTGCGCCCCCCCCTAGTATAGTATAAGAAACGTTGGTGGCACAGTGCGCCCCCCCCCCAGTATAAGAAACATTGGTGGCTCAGTGGGAAGTGCCAATGAGGGTTAAAAAATAATTTTAAAAAATTAACTCACCTCCTCCAGTTGATCGCGTAGCTGCCGGTCTTTCTTCAGGACCTGTGGTGACGTCACTGAGCTCATCACATGACCCATTACCATGGTGATGGATCATGTGATGTATCATGTTATGAGCACAGTGATGTCACCACAGGTCCTCTGACAGTTCATGAAGAAAGAACAGAAGACGATCAATTGGAGGAGGTGAGTTAATAATTTATTTATTTTTTAACCCTCATTGGCACTGCCCACTGCGCCACCAATGTTTATTATATTGAGGTGGGGCGCACTGCGCCACCAATGTTTATTATATTGAGGTGGGGCGCACTGCGCCACCAATGTTTATTATATTGAGGGTGGGCGCACTGCGCCACCAATGTTTATTATATTGAGGGGGGGGCGCACTACGCCACCAATGTTTATTATATTGAGGGGGGCGCACTGCGCCACCAATGTTTATTATATTGAGGGGGGGCGCACTGCGCCACCAATGTTTATTATATTGAGGGTGGGCGCACTGCGCCACCAATGTTTATTATATTGAGGGGGGGGGCGCACTGCGCCACCAATGTTTATTATATTGAGGGGGGGCGCACTGCGCCACCAATGTTTATTATATTGAGGGGGGGGCGCACTGCGCCACCAATGTTTATTATATTGAGGGGGGGCGCACTGCGCCACCAATGTTTATTATATTGAGGGGGGGCGCACTGCGCCACCAATGTTTATTATATTGAGGGGGGGGCGCACTGCGCCACCAATGTTTATTATATTGAGGGGGGGCGCACTGCGCCACCAATGTTTATTATATTGAGGGGGGGCGCACTGCGCCACCAATGTTTATTATATTGAGGGGGGGGGCACTGCGCCACCAATGTTTACTATATTGAGGGGGGGGGCGCACTGCGCCAATGTTTATTATACTGGGGTGTTGGGGGGGCGCACTGCGCCACCAATTTTTATTATACTGGGGTGATGGGAGGGCGCACTGCGCAACCAATGTTTATTATATTGAGGGGGGGCGCACTGCGCCACCAATGTTTATTATATTGAGGGGGGGCGCACTGCGCCACCAATGTTTATTATATTGAGGGGGGGCGCACTGCGCCACCAATGTTTATTATATTGAGGGGGGGCGCACTGCGCCACCAATGTTTACTATATTGAGGGGGGGCGCACTGCGCCAATGTTTATTATACTGGGGTGTTGGGGGGGCGCACTGCGCCACCAATGTTTATTATACTGGGGTGATGGGGGGGCGCACTGCGCCACCAATGTTTATTATATTGAGGGGGGGCGCACTGCGCCACCAATGTTTATTATATTGAGGGGGGCGCACTGCGCAAATGTTTATTATACTGGGGTGTTGGGGGGGCGCACTGCGCCACCAATGTTTATTATACTGGGGTGTTGGGGGGGGGGCACACTGTGCCACCAATGTTTATTAAACTGGGGGGGCGCACTGCGCACAACGATGGGTTAGGGAAATTTCACAGCAGAGTGCACATGCGCTGGGAGCCTCGCCGGCGGTTAGGGTAGGGAAAAATTATGGGCCAGTGCACAGGTGCGGTGATCGGATGGATGTTCTCAGCAGGACACCGGCCGACACTGCGCATGCGCTGGGAGCCTCACCAGCGGTTAGGGTAGGGAAAAAGCACTGGCCCGTACGTAATTTTTCCCTTCCCTAACCGCTGGTGAGGCTCCCGGTGCATGCGCAGTGTCGGCCGGTGTTCAGCTGAGAACATCCATCCGATCACTGCGCCTGCGCACTGGCCCATAGTTTTTCCCTACCCTAACCGCCGGCGAGACTCCTGGCGCATGCGCACTCTGCTGTGAAACTTCCCTAACCTGTCGTTGTGTGCCTGCGCGGCGCTGCACACCTCCTCACGTCATGTCCGGTGCGACCGGAAGTGACGAGGGTAGGGAAATCTCACGAAGTAGGGAAGTATAACATTACACCGGCCTTTGGGGTGTGTGGGCTGGTAACTACTTGGTTGGATAGTCAGCCAGCCTATGCTTTGATGCCAGCAACAAGCAGTGTTTTTTTTTTTTGGGGGGGGGGGGGGGCGCCACAAGGTTAGCTCGCACAGGGCGCCTGGACACCTAAGGCCGGCCCTGAGTGCACATCTAGGATTATCGCTGCATAAGTGACTGTGAAATTTAGGCCAGAAATACGGCTTTCTCATACTGGGGCATATTGGGGCGAAAAAAAAACCATCTGTTTCATATAGTGCACATCTAGGATTATAGGTGCATAAGTGAGTGTCACATTTAGGCCAGAAATACAGCTTTTTGCTTACTGGGGTTGAAAAACCCTCTGATATACTGCACATCTGGGATTAGACGTGCATAAGTGACTGTGAAATTTCGGCCACAAATACGGCTTTTTGCTTACTGGTAGAGTTGAGCGAACACCTGGATGTTCGGGTTCGAGAAGTTTGGCCGAACTTCCCGTAAATGTTCGGGTTTGGGATCCGAACCCGACCCGAACTTCGTCCCGAACCTGAACCCCATTGAAGTCAATGGGGACCCGAACTTGTCGGCACTAAAAAGGCTGTAAAACAGCCCAGGAAAGGGCTAGAGGGCTGCAAAAGGCAGCAACATGTAGTTAAATCCCCTGCAAACAAATGTGGATAGGGAAATTAATTAAAATAAAAATAAAATAAATAAAAATTAACCAATATCAATTGGAGAGAAGTCCCATAGCAGAGAATCCGGCTTCATGTCAGCAGAGAATCAGTCTTCATGTCATAGCAGAGAATCAGGCTTCATGTCACCCACCACTGGAACAGGCCACTGTCACACATTTAGGCCCCGGCACCCAGACAGAGGAGAGGTTCATTCAACTTTGGGTTGCCCCGCAATATAATGGTAAAATGAAAATAAAAATAGGATTGAATGAGGAAGTTCCCTGGAGTAGAATAATATATGGTTAAGGGGAGGTAGTTAATGTCTAATCTGCACAAGGGATGGACAGGTCCTGTGGGATCCATGCCTGGTTCATTTTTATGAACGTCAGCTTGTCCACATTGGCTGTAGACAGGCGGCTGCGTTTGTCTGTAATGACGCCCCCTGCCGTGCTGAATACACGTTCAGACAAAACGCTGGCCGCCGGGCAGGCCAGCACCTCCAAGGCATAAAAGGCTAGCTCTGGCCACGTGGACAATTTGGAGACCCAGAAGTTGAATGGGGCCGAACCATCAGTCAGTACGTGGAGGGGTGTGCACAGGTACTGTTCCACCATGTTAGTGAAATGTTGCCTCCTGCTAACACGTTCCGTATCAGGTGGTGGTGCACTTAGCTGTGGCGTGGTGACAAAACCTTTCCACATCTCTGCCATGCTAACCCTGCCCTCAGAGGACCTGGCCGTGACACAGCTGCGTTGGCGACCTCTTGCTCCTCCTCTGCCTTAGCCTTGGGCTTCCACTTGTTCCCCTGTGACATTTGGGAATGCTCTCAGTAGCGCGTCTACCAACGTGCGCTTGTACTCGCGCATCTTCCTATCACGCTCCAGTGCAGGAAGTAAGGTGGGCACATTGTCTTTGTACCGTGGATCCAGCAGGGTGGCAACCCAGTAGTCCGCACACGTTAAAATGTGGGCAACTCTGCTGTCGTTGCGCAGGCACTGCAGCATGTAGTCGCTCATGTGTGCCAGGCTGCCCAGAGGTAAGGACAAGCTGTCCTCTGTGGGAGGCGTATCGTCATCGTCCTGTGTTTCCCCCCAGCCACGCACCAGTGATGGGCCCGAGCTGCGTTGGATGCCACCCCGCTGTGAACATGCTTCATCCTCATCCTCCTCCACCTCCTCCTCATCCTCGTCCTCCTCGTCCTCCAGTAGTGGGCCCTGTCTGGCCACATTTGTACCTGGCCTCTGCTGTTGCAAAAAACCTCCCTCTGAGTCACTTCGAAGAGACTGGCCTGAAAGTGCTAGAAATGACCCCTCTTCCTCCTCCTCCTCCTGGGCCACCTCCTCTTCCATCATCGCCCTAAGTGTTTTCTCAAGGAGACATAGAAGTGGTATTGTAACGCTGATAACGGCGTCATCGCCACTGGCCATGTTGGTGGAGTACTCGAAACAGCGCAACAGGGCACACAGGTCTCGCATGGAGGCCCAGTCATTGGTGGTGAAGTGGGTCTGTTCCGCAGTGTGACTGACCCGTGCGTGCTGCAGCTGAAACTCCACTATGGCCTGCTGCTGCTCGCACAGTCTGTCCAGCATGTGCAAGGTGGAGTTCCACCTGGTGGGCACGTCGCATATGAGGCGGTGAGCGGGAAGGCCGAAGTTACGCTGTAGCGCAGACAGGCGAGCAGCGGCAGGATGTGAACGCCGGAAGCGCGAACAGACGGCCCGCACTTTATGCAGCAGCTCTGATATGTCGGGGTAGTTGTGAATGAACTTCTGCACCACCAAATTCAGCACATGCGCCAGGCAAGGGATGTGCGTCAAACCGGCTAGTCCCAGAGCTGCAACGAGATTTCGCCCATTATCGCACACCACCAGGCCGGGCTTGAGGCTCACCGGCAGCAACCACTCGTCGGTCTGTTGTTCTATACCCCCCCTCAACTCCTGTGCGGTGTGGGGCCTGTCCCCCAAACATATGAGTTTCAGAACGGCCTGCTGACGTTTACCCCGGGCTGTGCTGAAGTTGGTGGTGAAGGTGTGTGGCTGACTGGATGAGCAGGTGGAAGAAGAGGAGGAGGAAGCTGAGTAGGAGGAGGAGGAGACAGGAGGCAAAGAATGTTGCCCTGCGATCCTTGGCGGCGGAAGGACGTGCGCCAAACAGCTCTCCGCCTGGGGCCCAGCCACCACTACATTTACCCAGTGTGCAGTTAGGGAGATATAGTGTCCCTGGCCGTGCTTACTGGTCCACGTATCTGTGGTTAGGTGGACCTTGCCACAGATGGCGTTGCGCAGTGCACACTTGATTTTATCGGATACTTGGTTGTGCAGGGAAGGCACGGCTCTCTTGGAGAAGTAGTGCCGGCTGGGAACAACATACTGTGGGACAGCAAGCGACATGAGCTGTTTGAAGCTGTGTGTGTCCACCAGCCTAAATGACAGCATTTCATAGGCCAGTAGTTTAGAAATGCTGGCATTCAGGGCCAGGGATCGAGGGTGGCTAGGTGGGAATTTACGCTTTCTCTCAAATGTTTGTGAGATGGAGAGCTGAACGCTGCCATGTGACATGGTTGAGATGCTTGGTGACGCAGGTGGTGGTGTTGGTGGTACATCCCATGTTTGCTGGGCGGCAGGTGCCAACGTTCCTCCAGAGGCGGAGGAAGAGGCCGAGGCGGCGGCAGCAGCAGAAGAGGCCGAGGCGGCAGCAGCAGAAAAGGTAGCAGGGGGAGCCTGAGTGACTTCCTTGTTTTTAAGGTGTTTACTCCACTGCAGTTCATGCTTTGCATGCAGGTGCCTGGTCATGCAGGTTGTGCTAAGGTTCAGAACGTTAATGCCTCGCTTCAGGTTCTGATGGCACAGCGTGCAAACCACTAGGGTATTGTCGTCAGCACATTGTTTGAAGAAGTGCCATGCCAGGGAACTCCTTGAAGCTGCCTTTGGGTTGCTCGGTCCTAGATGGCGGCGGTCAGTAGCAGGCGGAGTCTCTTGGCGGCGAGTGTTCTGCATTTGCCCACTGCTCCCTCTTTGTCTTTTGCTACGCTGTTGGCTCGGTCTCACCACTGCCTCTTCCTCCGAACTGTGAAAGTCAGTGGCACGACCTTCATTCCATGTGGGGTCTAGGACCTCATCGTCCCCTGAATCGTCTTCCACCCAGTCTTGATCCCTGACCTCCTGTTCAGTCTGCACACTGCAGAAAAACGCAGCAGTTGGCACCTGTGTTTCGTCATCATCAGAGACGTGCTGAGGTGGTATTCCCATGTCCTCATCATCAGGAAACATAAGTGGTTGTGCGTTAGTGCATTCTATCTCTTCCACCCCTGGGGAAGGGCTAGGTGGATGCCCTTGGGAAACCCTGCCAGCAGAGTCTTCAAACAGCATAAGAGACTGCTGCATAACTTGAGGCTCAGACAGTTTCCCTGATATGCATGGGGGTGATGTGACAGACTGATGGGCTTGGTTTTCATGCGCCATCTGTGCGCTTTCTGCAGAAGACTGGGTGGGAGATAATGTGAACGTGCTGGATCCACTGTCGGCCACCCAATTGACTAATGCCTGTACCTGCTCAGGCCTTACCATCCTTAGAACGGCATTGGGCCCCACCAAATATGGCTGTAAATTCTGGCGGCTACTGGGACCTGAGGTAGTTGGTACACTAGGACGTGTGGCTGTGGCAGAACGGCCACGTCCTCTCCCAGCACCAGAGGGTCTACTAACACCACCACGACCATGTCCGCGTCCGCGTCCCTTACTAGATGTTTTCCTCATTGTTACCGTTCACCACAATAAGAAAAATATTATTCGGGCCAATGTATTGAATTCAAATTCAGGCCTTTTTTTACAGACACATAACACTATCTGGCTATCTATTTAGGTACCGTATTACACTAATACAGGCACAGCAGTAACGACAGATTTAGCTGAATATAAATTTGAGGACTATTATTTAGGCGCTGGGTGACAGGTATACGTTTACGGACAGAATTAGACTTGGATCTGCACAGTAGCGTGTGTGTTAAGGTTTTGAGAATTACCCTATCAGCACCTTGAATCTAATCTACCCTTTTAGGGATAGATTTAAAGTAGGCCTGATACAGCAGAAACCACTAATTTAGAGAATTGCAAAATTGGGAATTGTATTTCAACCTAGAACAAAAACTGTGCTTTGACGGACACTTAATAACTTGACCAGCTAAAGCAGTAATGACAGATTTGGATGAATATAAATGTGAGGCCTATTTTTTAGGCGCTGGGTGACAGGTATACGTTTACACACAGAATTAGACTTGGAATTGCACTGTAGCGTGTGTGTGAAGTTATTGAGGCTCAGCTTGACCCTGATGTAGTATATGGCCAAAAAATAACCACACTATTGATGGTTAAATGCACTTGATGAAAGCTTGACCCTGATGTAGGATATAGCCAAAAAATAACCACACTATTGATGGTTAAATGCACTTGGGTGACACAGGCTCAACTTGCCCCTGATGTAGTATATGGCCAAAAAATAGCCACACTATTGATGGTTAAATGCACTTGATGACAGCTTGACCCTGATGTAGGATATAGCAAAAAATAACCACACTATTGATGGTTAAATGTACTTGGTGATAGCTTGTTCTGGCGCACCACAAGCCACAAAATGGCTGCCGATCACCCCAGAAAAAAGTGACTGAAAAGCGCTCTGGGCAGCCTAAAAACAGTGAGCAATTGAATATCAGCAGTTCAATGATCCACAGCTGTAGATCGATCACAGAATGAAGTCTTTTGGAGGAGTTAATCACTGCCTAATCTCGCCCTAACGTCGCAGCTGCAACCTCTCCCTACACTTGTATCAGCAGAGTGACGTGCAGCGCTACGTGACCCAAGGTTATATAGAGGCTGGGTCACATGCTGCACTGGCCAATCACAGCCATGCCAATAGTAGGCAAGGCTGTGATGGCCTCTTGGGGCAAGTAGTATGATGCTTGTTGATTGGCTGCTTTGCAGCCTTTCAAAAAGCGCCAAGAAAGCGCCGAACACCGAACCCGGACTTTTACGAAAATGTTCGGGTTCGGGTCCGTGTCACGGACACCCCAAAATTCGGTACGAACCCGAACTATATAGTTCGGGTTCGCTCATCCCTACTCACAGGCTCTCCACCGGAAGGCAGCGTGTTGCCTTCCTTAGACATCGCGCTGCCTTCCATGCCATCGGGTCCCCCCCCCACAGCCGCATGGGGACCCGATGGCACCGCCTGCTGCCGCCGCAACCGCAGGTAAAAGCCGCAAATTACGGCCGATATGGGGGGGTCACGGCGTGTGACAGGATGCCCGCTGAATGATTTCAGTGGGTATCCTGTTCCTATTAACTCCCGCGGCTCCGTAATCTGCTTTTAAACTTAGGACGTACCGGTACGTCCTGAGTCCTTAAGGCCTCGGCAAACATGGCATACCGGTAAGTCCTAAGTCCCTAAGGGGTTAAAAGCACTTTTTATCCTAAGAATTGTATTGTGCGGTATTGTATGACTTTGTATTAATGTATCTGCAAAATCCCTGTTACCAGGCAGATTAGGTGTAATTTATACATCCCACCACTAGATGGAGATATAACTTAGGTTTTATATATACCTAGTTCAGGCCTAGTTAGTTAGTTAGTTGAGGTCTCTCTGAGGAGACAGGGCAGTGTGTAGATCAGTGAGTATTAGACTGATGCTGAGAGTGAAAGAGTGCAGATCTATCACTTCTGCTCTGATGAAAGTTTAGTCCAGAAAGGGACAAGAGAAAAAGGACTTATCTATCCAAAGGATAAAAGTCACAAATCGGGCATCAAGGACCTTTGGGATATTCAGGTGAAGGATACCATAGCCTCCGGCCACCTCACCAAATCACTCTGATGCAGAAAGTCAAGTCAAACCTAAAAAGCCTAGAAACAGTGGATTTGCAGACCTACTCTGTTACCATCAAGAGACTGTATTTTGTACTGCTGCAACTAAAGTCATCAACAGTAAAAGTTGTGAGTTGCATCTTACCACTGTCTACCTCATTATTACTACTATTGGTTGTACCACCATTAACGGTACTGGCGTCACGACAAAAAACATCAAGGGACTCAGCCACAACAAGCACCCTAAGCACCCCTAACATCAAGGGCACCTCAACCACCATCTTGGCTGATGCTTCCCTACCACAGATCGTGCCATCAGTAAACACAGATCGTGCCATCAGTAAACTGATGAACTGTGTTGTTATTTGGCCCCTCATCGGTCCACCGGGCACCTCACGTGTTGCCCCTGTGACTGGCTGGCTGCATATCTTTTCTTGTCGTCACGAACAGGATATTAGCCCTTGCGCCATATTTGAGAGACTGTCGCATGTGAATAAGCCCCTTTGCTTTATTGAGAGACTTTTGCTTATTGTGCGCTGTTTTGGGCTACAGAACTGTTTAAACTGCTTGGAAAGTATATGGAGGTGCTATACTAGTCCCCAGCATAAAAATCGCAGTGTTTAAAAGTGAAAAGTGAAAATCCAACATTTGTGTGGCACTAAAACTGCTTGCTGTCAGTGAATAGACTGTTTATATGCACTTAAGATGGGCGCCGGAGCTCTTGTTTGAAAAATAATACTGTGCCATCACTGTGGACAAGTTAGCGACACCCCCTGAAGTGCGGGAAAATATTGAGCCGCCCATTTATGCAAACTGTCTGCTCAAAGCCCATCCAGCCCTGTATGCAAACGCTGCGCCGCCTCCTCTGCCTGTAGCCACATCAAAGGAAGACGCCGCGCACCGCAGGAGAGTGTGGCGTGCGTGTATCCCAAAGTATCGCGAGAGTTACACAGGCGAGCTGCCGGAGCGGATCGCATTGCCTGCCGTCCCCCAAAATAGAGCACACAGTCTATGAGTACTCCGATTTGCCCCACTAAGCTAAAGGGAGCGCCGCTAGCCAGGAGCGCTACCAGAAGCTTAAGTAAGCCCTGCCTGAGTATTGCATTCAGCCAGTATCAAGTATTTAAAGGGCCATAAACCGCGAAATCGCCCATAGCAACGCTACATAAAAAGTAGCTACAGCCACAATTGACTTACTTAACTATAATTCACCTATTGACACCATGTCTGTGCAAGAAGATAACGTGCAGTCTGACCTCCGCTGACCCCTGCGGCAGCCGCAGCCGGTCCCGGCGCAACACCAACTTCTGCAGCACCAAGTTTAATGCCTTTAACTATGCCTTATTATTTTGGGGCCCCCTGGTTCCCACGGTATTCTGGAGGAGAAGTTCACACTTTAAAGGACTTTAAGGGGGTGACCGGCTTGCAGCGTTCGGGTGTCCGCCTGGCCGTGCGGAGGCAAGCGGATCCGTCCAGACTTACAATGTAAGTCAATGGGGACGGATCCGTTTGAAGATGACACTATATGGCTCAATTTTCAAACGGATCCGTCCCCCATTGACTTTCAATGTAAAGTCTGGACGGATCCGTTCAGACTACTTTCACACTTAGAAATTTTTATAAGTTATAATGCAGACGGATCCGTTCTGAACGGATGCAAACGTCTGAATTATAGGAGCGGATCCGTCTGATGAAACATCAGATGGACCCGCTCCGAACGCTAGTGTGAAAGTAGCCTTAGAGCTGTTGTCCAAGTAGAACCCCCGTGAGGCAGAGAATCAGGATAAAACCCTGAAAGAGCAATTTATTGAAGGTGTCAATACAGACAATTTAAAGAGCCAGCTAAGAATGTTAGCCGCCCAGCATCCAAGTGCTGCTTTCTGAGACTTTAAAGAATTAGCTATCAGTATACTGGGAAAAAGTTCACCAACAGCGTTGCATCCGCTGTAGTGCCAGCAACACAGCCGGTCACCCCTGTGAACCCTTTACCTGTCAGTCAGGCAACCTGTAACGGACAGTTCAGCACACAACTCTGTTCCGACGATATTCTCCTTTCCATGCACAGGCAGCTACTGCAAGCACCAGTCTGCCGAACTGCAAACTACACGAATCCTGGAAACCGCGGAACAGGAAAAGCATACAATCGGCTTACACTCCTGGCAATCAGCATACAATCCAATTCCCCCAAGAACGAGATGACACTGAGGGTTAAGCAGAGCTCTTTAATGGGTTATTTTCCAGCCTTTTATGCAGGTCTCCTAGCAAGGGACACTCCCCCTGGGGCCCTTGTAAAAGACTGTGACAGTTTATATTTTAGCCAATCACATGTATTTACAGTATTGAACCTTCCCAGCATTTGTACACAAAATCCTCTTCCCTCTGTCTGTAACACAATCAACAAAATACAATGAGCATTTGTCTGTGACGCAATTAACTAACACACTGAGACGCAATCCACAAAATACAATTACCAAACGTAAGGGGCTAACTTAATCACTCACAGACAGAAAACACAAATTTTTCCCCCAAACACAGAAAACACCCCAAAACCCCACATATCCCCAGAATTTATACATCCATGGTTAGCTCTGATCTGGGTGAACAACATATCCAAAAATCACCCAGATCTGAGCAGGGGTTCCCGAATTCCATGGAAGTCACATTTGGCCGGCCGCAAGCATGGCTTTCCTGCCCAAAACAGTTCCACAGATTTAAGCTGTGCGGCCGGTCTATCTTCTCCTTCAAAGTTTGTATGGGCCATAATCCTGGGGCAGGAGGCGGGCAAACAGCCCGCTCCAAAACATCGTGGCGAAGTGGCTTTCGCCACACAACCCAAGCCCCAATTCCTGACGCAGTTGCTGCCCTTACTGAGCAAGTCCAATTCCTGACTAAAAGTCTGGAGAAAGTTCACAAAAAATTAGATCAATGGGAAAAGCCACTATTACTGGAGGATGAGAAACCTGTGTCCACCTGTGAGACTTATTCTAGAAATTCAGGCGGACGCCCACCTGACCGCATTAGTACCCCCAAGCGGCCTATTTGCACATACTGTCACAAGCCAGGCCATACTGAAGCCACCTGCTGGCAGTTAAACGGGCGACCCCTGAGGTCAAGGACCACCCCTCGGGAGGTAGATCAATAGGTCCAGAAGATCCCTATTGGCTCCCAAGATATGTAGGATCCCGTCCAGAAGTGACACTTCAAATAAATGGAGTTCCTTTTGTTGCCCTAGTTGACACAGGATCCCAAGTCACTACCATCCAACAAACTGCATTTGAAACATACTGGGACCAGAATCAGCTTACCCAGCCCCCAGAATCCTGGCTGAGTCTCATAGCTAGTAACAGCAAACCTGTATCAATATTGGGCTACTGGGAACCTACCATTCAAATAGGAGGAACTATTCTATCCCAACAAAGCATTATCGTGGTACAAGTCAAAGAAAACAACAATAACCCTCCAATAGTCCTAGGCATGAATGTCCTTAGGAACTGTTATGTTGAAATGCTGGAAGCTTTACACCAATCCGTGCCTACTGCGTCTTTTGCTTCTAAGAAGGTAATCCAACAAACCATCCGTGTACTGAGCACACAACAGAGATTCGCCAATGAAAAAGGAGAAATTTGCTATGTCCGCATCTGAAGGCAAATGTGACTCCATGTTGTCTTCTCTATCTCTATGATGTACAGAATTGTTATAATATCTCACCTACGCACTTCACATCCCCCCCGCGCTGTGAGTTAGGTTCACTTATCTGTCTCAGGAATTAGAACAAATGTTCTGTTTCACTCAGGGTCATTCGGCACAACTGCGTACATTGTTATATGTTACGTATTACATACCCATAAAAGGGATGTTGCGGTCAGGGGCGGATTAAGTGCATGATAGGCCCGGGGCTGTCTACCCAACTTGGGCCCCCCCCCCCCCTCCATTTTAGTTTAGTTTTTTTTTTTTGTATGAAGAGGCTGCGGTGCTTTATGGGCGCCACAGTCTCTTCTTAGGCCATATGACATCTTCAGACTAAAAAAGAATACCCCAAATTGGGTCCTAAACTGAAAAATTTGGTCGCCAAATTTAAAATACATATAATTGTAATAAAAAAGACATGGAGGAGAATACAGCACCACATACCTCTTACATCCAGTGACATCTCCTGTCATGTAGACCTTCTCTTTCCTCTTCTCCTCCGTTAGAACGCCATGGCAAATTCTTTCAGCCGCATCTCGTCTCTACAGTTTGTAACACAGACACGTTAGATTTCTCAATTTTTCCATCAACCTCTCCATCCTGGTGTCCCCACAGTGTCATCCTGCCACCCCCAATACTGTGCCCGTTGTGCTCCCCAATGCCCCAGGAACTATACTGCTGAAAAAATAGTGACCATAATAGACATAATTGGGGTAATTTATCAAACTGGTGTAAAGTAGAACTGGATTTCCAAAAGAGCCGTCAAATATGATTGGCTGCTATGGGCAACTAAGCCAGTTCTGCGTTACACCAGTTTGATAAATTACCCCAAATGTTCCTATAGTGTCCACAGCAGCTATAATGTCCCCTAGAGTGCCCCCAGTAATAATAACACCCTGTATTGTGCTCCAGGTAATAATCCCTGTATAGTGTCCCCAGAAATAATAGAATTGCCCCTACAGTGCCTCCCAATAGCAACACCCCCATACACTGCGTGCAGAATTATTAGGCAAATGAGTATTTTGACCACATCATCCTCTTTATGCATGTTGTCTTACTCCAAGCTGTATAGGCTCGAAAGCCTACTACCAATTAAGCATATTAGGTGATGTGCATCTCTGTAATGAGAAGGGGTGTGGTCTAATGACATCAACACCCTATATTAGGTGTACATAATTATTAGGCAACTTCCTTTCCTTTGGCAAAATGGGTCAAAAGAAGGACTTGACAGGCTCAGAAAAGTCAAAAATAGTGAGATATCTTGCAGAGGGATGCAGCACTCTTAAAATTGCAAAGCTTCTGAAGCGTGATCATCGAACAATCAAGCGTTTCATTCAAAATAGTCAACAGGGTCGCAAGCTGCCAAGATGCCACTTGCCACCAGTTTAGCCATATTTCAGAGCTGCAACATCACTGGAGTGCCCAAAAGCACAAGGTGTGCAATACTCAGAGACATGGCCAAGGTAAGAAAGGCTGAAAGACGACCACCACTGAACAAGACACACAAGCTGAAACGTCAAGACTGGGCCAAGAAATATCTCAAGACTGATTTTTCTAAGGTTTTATGGACTGATGAAATGAGAGTGAGTCTTGATGGGCCAGATGGATGGGCCCGTGGCTGGATTGGTAAAGGGCAGAGAGCTCCAGTCCAACTCAGACACCAGCAAGGTGGAGGTGGAGTACTGGTTTGGGCTGGTATCATCAAAGATGAGCTTGTGGGGCCTTTTCGGGTTGAGGATGGAGTCAAGCTCAACTCCCAGTCCTATTGCCAGTTTCTGGAAGACACCTTCTTCAAGCAGTGGTACAGGAAGAAGTCTGCATCCTTCAAGAAAAACATGATTTTTATGCAGGACAATGCTCCATCACACGCGTCCAAGTACTCCACAGCGTGGCTGGCAAGAAAGGGTATAAAAGAAGAAAATCTAATGACATGGCCTCCTTGTTCACCTGATCTGAACCCCATTGAGAACCTGTGGTCCATCATCAAATGTGAGATTTACAAGGAGGGAAAACAGTACACCTCTCTGAACAGTGTCTGGGAGGCTGTGGTTGCTGCTGCACGCAATGTTGATGGTGAACAGATCAAAACACTGACAGAATCCATGGATGGCAGGCTTTTGAGTGTCCTTGCAAAGAAAGGTGGCTATATTGGTCACTGATTTGTTTTTGTTTTGTTTTTGAATGTCAGAAATGTATATTTGTGAATGTTGAGATGTTATATTGGTTTCACTGGTAAAAATAAATAATTGAAATGGGTATATATTTGTTTTTTGTTAAGTTGCCTAATAATTATGCACAGTAATAGTCACCTGCACACACAGATATCCCCCTAAAATAGCTAAAACTAAAAACAAACTAAAAACTACTTCCAAAAATATTCAGCTTTGATATTAATGAGTTTTTAGGGTTCATTGAGAACCTGGTTGTTGTTCAATAATAAAATTAATCCTCAAAAATACAACTTGCCTAATAATTCTGCACTCCCTGTATAGTAATTTCCACCACACTGCCCCCACATAGTAATCCCCCCATAGTAATTTGCCCCCACACAGTAATTTCCCCCACACTGCAATTTCCACCACACTGCCCCCACATAGCAATTTCCCCACACTGTTCCCCCACACATAGCAATTTTCCCACATAGCAATTTCCCCACACTGTCCCCACATACCGTAGTAATTTCCCCACACAGAAATTACCCCACACTGCCCCCACATGGCAATTTCCCCCACACAATAGTTTCCCCCACACTGCCCCCACATAGTAATTTGCCCCCACACTGCCCCATATAGTAACTTGCCCCCACACAGCAATTTTCCCCCACATAGTGTAGTCCCTCTCATAATAATTTGCCCCCACATAGTGTAGTCCCTCTCATAATAATTTGCCCCCACATAGTGTAGTCCCTCTCATAATAATTTGCCCCCACACAGCAATTTGCCCCCACCACTGCCCCCACCACTCCCGCCATTGCCCCCATTTGCCCCCCCCCCCCCAAAAGTAGGCACATGAAATAAAAAAATAAAAAATGAACAAAAAATGAAAAGATAAATACTCACCTATGTCCAGGGCCAGGCGCTTGCTCGCAGAGGAAGGCGGGATGAGTCAGGCGCGTCACAGTGTTGCGTCCCGACACAGGCACGCGATGATGACGTCATCACGCACGCCTGCGCCGGGATTTCACTACCGCATAGGCCTCAGGCCTACAAGGCCTGAAGCCTATGGCGGTGATCGGCGAGGGGACAGGGAGCTATGCGCTCCCGTGCCCTGCCGCAGTATGTGGGCGTTCGGGTCAGCATTGGGCCCCCCAGCGGCGCTGGGCCCGGAGCTGCCGACCCGAATGTCCCTATTGTAATCCGCCACTGGTTGCGATAATATCTGTGTGGGCGTCAATGTTTATCATTTATGATTGGTTTAACGCTGTTGTTGTGCAAGCTTTTCTGCTTCCTATATGAGGCCAAGCAATAGCATAATAAAATTAGAGTGTTTCTCAGTGACTGCCTGTGTGTGTGTCTGTTATTGCCAACTGAGAAACATCTCTCCTGACGTCAGTGTCTCAAACCAAGGTTGTCGTAGAGGTCCAGAAAGGTCCGAATCCTTTCAGTTTGGGGGCTCCGTCCGGGTTAGAGAAGACCATCCTCGTGTCCGGTAAGAGAGACATCCCTTTTGTCCACTGCCCGGTCCGAGGGCACTGGCCACATCTCTACCCGTGAGTTTTTATTATGTATCCGGGATACATTGTAAAGGCTTAAAAATGAACTCCGGGAGTTTATAATAAGTACTTGGAGTACTTTTATGAATAAGGATGGCACTTGGAGTGCCACGCACAGAAAAAAATCTCAGGGAGATTTGTTTTGTGTCAGGGACTCATCATAGGATTTTAGGATCCATTCCGTAAGTTGTTTTGTGTCAGGGACACACCATAGATTCTCCGGGAGATCTACTTACTTTAATAGTCTCAGGGAGACTGACCTACCTTGGTTTGACGCATACCTAGATTAGAGTATAAGATACAGTGTTAAGTTAAGATTAATCTGTTTGTGTGAGAGCTATTGTTCTGGTGGTAAGTGTAAGAATATATCTCACTGTAATATTATCACTCTGTCATTTGATGTATTTTCTTACTGTGGGTGGAGGAAAATCTAAGTGCGAGTTTCCCCCTCCCAACCAGGGACTGCAAGGCTGCAAATAGTGACAGCCTAATCTCAAGTTGATTGTAAAGCAGCGCGTTTTCTCATGGACCTCAGACAAAATACAAGATTTTGAGAAACAGTTATATGAGAAGGAGGTAGGGGGATGATTTGAGATCAGAAAGATACAGACTCCCACACATAGTTACAAACGTTTAGGAGAAAAACCGTGAGTAAACAGAGACAGCCGAACATTGTTTATAGAAATATCAAAAGATCGACTGTGTCGCCTGCCCATGCATGGATTCTTTTGAAAATCATACATCGCCTTTATTACACACCAGCATTACTCCATATCATCTATAAAGATAGGAAACAGAACTGCTATAAATGCAACAAAGACAGAGGAGATTATAAACATTTGCTGTGGGAATGCCCAGGGATAAATCAATACTGGGTTAAAATATTTCGGAAATTGCAGGACTGTTCCCCGATGAAGTACCAGGCATGTATGGACTATGCCATTCTGGGTTTTTTCCCAGAGACAGATCAAAATAAAATCGAGCAGACACTCTGGTTACGGGGCACAGCACTAGCCAAAATAATAATTGTTAAACATTGGGGCACCATGAAATACCCCAGTTTTTGGGAGTGGATGGAGTGGATGAACAGGGTTAGGCAGTACGAACACATTTTAGCCCAAACAGCTGGGAAAAAGGCAGTCTGGCAGCGGATTTGGGGTAACTGGAAACAATGACAGTTGACGTAGATACGGAACAGAAAGGGGACAACCAGAAATAATAATGAAATAACAATCAATGTAGGCACGGCAGCTCCGCGGAAAGAAAAGGGGGAGTGGAGGGAGGGATAGGGGGGATGATCAATAAAAGAGAAATTTAGCACAAGATGAATCTAACATTGTATTCTGATTCTATTGTTATGTGACATTGAAGTGGAAGATTGTCGTTTTTCTTCTTTTTTGCCTTTTGGAAAATAAAATATATTTAAAAAAAAAAAAAAAAAAACAGACAGCCGACACATTTTTTCAGTTGCTGTCAGCCATTTACTGCAGATGCTGTCTGTTTCAGCGTGATAGACTTGAAAAATGCTTTCTTCTCTATTCCGGTTGAGAAGGAGACCAGACTCCCTTTTTGCTTTTTCCTTTGAGGGTCGTCAACTCACTTGATGCAGGATGCACCAGGGATATGCTGATTCACCTGTAGTGTACAGCATTGTCCTCCAAGCCAATTTAAAACACTGACACCCCCCCCCCCCAGGGTTCTGTGTTCTTGCAATACGTGGATTGTTTGTTATTTGTGCAGTATGTCAGAGGAGGGCAATGTAACAGATTGTTTATCTTTGTTGAAATGGTTGTCTGAATGTGGACACAAGGTGTCACGCAAGAAAATGCAATGGTGTAAAAAGCAAGTTGAATACTTGGGCTTTGTTCACACAAAGGGAGAAAGGAGAATCAGCACAGAAAGAGTCCAGTCTGATTGCGGGCCTGGTCACCCCGCACACCAAGAAAGAAATGTTATCTTTCCTTGGTATGATAAACTACTGCAGACAATGGATTCCTGATTGCTCCTACTATGACAATGTAATGAGACAAGCCACTCTGGCAGACATGCCAGATCTCATCAGGTGGTCTGAGGAAATGTTTAATGCATTTGATTATTTGAAATGTTCTTTAATGACAAGTCCAGGTTTGGGCCTCCCTGACTACAAACTCACATTCCACGTATATGCTCGACAAAATTGTAAAACCATGGCGGGTGTGCTGACACAATATCACGGAGGCAAGTTACGTCCTTGTGTTTTTTTTCTCAAAGGTGGTTCTGGCATCCGTCCAAGGAATGCCGGCCTGTCTGAGATCTCTTGCAGCCTGTGCTGTGATGGTTGAGCTTGCAACGCCACTCACAATGAGACATGAGACTATCCTGTACACCACACATGATGTAGTTAGGCCTTCTTAAAGGCATACACACACATCACATGTCTGCACAAAGACTATCTGGATGGGAGATTCTACTCCTCAGCAATCCCTCCCTTCAAATCAAATACGCAACACACACCTCAGGTCCAGCACCTATCTTGAATGCCCTTTTAGGACTTAAAGGAACTGAGGATCACTTGACAGAGGCACATGATTGTATACACGCCATACAACATGACACACATATTGTCCTGGAAGCCAGACCCATCACATACCAATCTGCACAAGCAGCAGAATTAATTGCACTCACGAGAGCATGCATACTACATGAAGACAAGCCAGTCACCATTTACACTGACAGCAGGTATGCACATGAAGTGGTCTGGGACCACGGGGTCATTTGGCAAAGGAGAGGATTCATTGCAGCTGATGGTAAGCACATCTCACATTCACAACTTGTCATACAACTTTTAGAAGCCATAAGAGTTCCCTCACAGATTGCAATTGTCCACTGCAGGGCGCATACTGGTGGTAAAGATCATGTGTCCCAAGGCAATGCCCTGGCAGACGCAGAGGCCAAGAAGGCTGCACTGATGGCCCCGGCCACATTGCAGATGGTGAAATTAGTACCTCCTTCACTTGAGTTAACTCAGATGAGTGTGGATCTTTAGTCCTCAGCTACTGACGATAAAATGGCCAATTGGTGTTATCCAATCTTGCAGAAGAATCCTAGGACAGGATTATTCTGCAAAGAGGGGGAAACATGCATACCACAATACAGCTCCCCTCTGTTCATTGCACATTTTCATGGAGTAGGACACAACAGCATTCAAACAACACACATGCTGCTAGCACAGAATTTCTATATTACAGGCATTAAACTGTTAGTGTCAGATTATGTGGGAAGGTGTATCACATGTTTGAGGAACAACCCAAACACCATTGTAACCAGATTGATTAAAACCCTAAGTGAAATTGAGAAAAAAGTTGCTTGTAAGTCTCCTTGTCTTCCACAGGAACCAACTCACCCATTCCAAGTGGGAGATATCTTGCTGATAAAGAAATTAAAGAAAGGAAAATTCGCAGGAGACTTCACCTACGGACCACCGACTACAGTGGTAGCCGCAACCCGCACAGCAGTACTCACGGAAGAAGCACCTACTTGGATCCACGCCACCAGAGTGAAACTGGTAAAGGAGGCACCCCAAAAGGAGGTGATAACGGGGACAGACAGTCCTGACCTCGGAAAAGGACAAAGTATGGTACTAACGGGAGCAGACAGCTCTGACCTCGAAAAAGGACAAAGTGAGGTACTAACGGGAGCAGACAGCTCTGACCTCCACCAGGATGCACTCCCTCAATTCTGGAAGATGGCACAGATGGTCCACTTGGACTGTGGGATTACTGACGATCCTAATGACTCTGCCGGAAAATAACAAAGCTGAAGTTGCTATAACTCAGAAAGGTGGAATCACTACCTTCTGGTACAATTCCTCCAGTACTCACGTTGTAACTTACTCCTTCTGGTTATGCAGCATAATGAAGTGCAGTCCTTCCACGAGATGCAGGAACCACTATAAGAATGGACATACCCTCAGAAACAAACAAACCCCCTCAAACAACGTATCTTAACTTTTAACAATATCAGAGCAATATCTGACCCAACATATGAGGAGGCTCTTGCAGCAGAAACTGGGTTCTCTGATGCCAACCTATGGTTAGAATGGATGAAGTACAGCGCAGCTTCAGTAAATAAAAGTAATTGTTATATATGTGGGACAGCTAAGCCTCACCTAGGTACTGTGCCCTTAATATTGCCCTCTAGTGTTGAGGAAGGTTTTTTGAAATTATTCTCAAATTCATCTAGTAACCATGTGAAGAATGGAAGCAAAAATACCCACTCCTCATAAAAACTCCCCGCCCTGGTGCAGGTATACATATCTATCCTGCTAACTATACCTGCCACAGAGGGGGAGATCAAGGAAGATCCCTGGGTAATTTCACTGAAGGATACTGTGCAACTTACAGTTAAACAGATACCTCCCTCACACAGAATAAAGTATACTCGATTGGAGATGTATATTGGATCTGTGGGGATGGAAAGATAAGATATAGACTAGAGGGTTCCTGGAAAGGTGAACGTGCCCTTGCTAAAGCCATCATGAACATACACATCTTCACTGAAAATGAAAAAGACACCAACACACATATACGCAACCGTCGTGCCCTCCAAAAAGGTAGCTTCGACCCACAAGTATATATTGATGCAATCGGGGTCCCAAGAGGGGTCCCTGATGAATTCAAGGCCAGAGGTCAGATGGCAGCAGGATTTGAATCCATAATTCCCCACATAATAATCAACAAAAATGTAGACTGGATCAACTATATTTACTATAATCAATAAAGGTTTGTAAACTACACCAGGGATGCGTTACAGGGTGTAGCAGAACAGTTACAGGCAGATTCCATTATGACATTTCAAAACCGCATGGCACTCGATATGATACTTGCAGAAAGAGGTGGTGTCTGTAAGGTATTGACAGACCCCTCATCCTGCTGCACGTTCATACCCAACAACACCGGCCCTAATGGTAAGGTCACACTGGCAATAAAGAAACTCGAGGATTTATCAATCGAGCTCAAAAGAAACTCAGGTATCGATAACCCTTGGGATCTGTATTTTGGCCGGTTCACTACCTGATTCCCAACTGTACACACACTTGTACAGTTGGGAATCATTATCCTGATAATTATTATAGTAATAGCATTAGTAGCAACATGTATCATACCATGTGTACGGAAACTGATAATGAAAGGAGTATCAAATATATCCTTTTATGAGACTCTGCTGCCTAATCCTGAAGACAACTCACATGAAGGATATAGAAAATATCTGGCGGTATACAGGGAAAAGGGCAAGGGTAAGAACCATATTATCTAAGAAATTTGGTTCTAAGAGAGGATTGAAGGCAAATGTGACTCCATGTTGTCTTCTCTATGATGTACAGAATTGTTATAATATCTCACCTACGCACTTCACATCCCCCCCCCCGTCCCCCCCCGCTGTGAGTTAGGTTCACTTATGGTGTCTCAGGACAGATTCTGGGAATCTCCCAGAATTAGAACAAATGTTCTAATTCACTCAGGGTCATTCGGCACAACTGCGTACATTGTTATATGTGACGTATTACATACCCATAAAAGGGATGTTCCGGTAATATCTGTGTATAGCATAATAAAATTTGAGTGTTTCTCAGTGACTGCCTGTGTGCGTGTCTGTTATTGCCAACTGAGAAACATCTCTCCTGACGTCAGTGTCTCAAACCAAGGTTGTCGTAGAGGTCCAGAAAGGTCCGAATCCTTTCAGCATCCGAGATAATTAACCTGTGATTCTCAAATCCAACACTGAAACCCTCTTGTGGTGCAGAGCTGTAGTCGGAATTCAAGGTCAAGACTACCAAGCCTTGGTAGAGCCAGTTGTCTTGGAAGACTATCCTTTAGTTAGAGCAGCAAGAAGCCTGGTAACCGTCTCTGAAGGTAAAGTGCCTATTCGTCTCTTAAACTTGAGTGATCACAGTGTAACATTAACAAAATACCGTCCCATTGCACAGCTGATCCAAGTTACCTTTCAAGATGTCATCAGCGTGACTACAGTTCTCAAGAAACAACACCCACAGGACCAAAACTTAAGCACCCCCTGGTGGAAAGAACTTCATGTGGGAGATGCTTCAACACCAGAACACCAATTGGAAGGAGTACTGCAAGTCGTGAAGGAGCATCACCGTGCCTTCAGTAAGCATTCTACAGACTATGGAGAAGTAGATATCATTAAACAATCCATCCCTACAGGATCACACCCACCGATCAAGGAAAGGTATCGGCCTATACCACCTACTATGTACCTATCCGTAAAACAAATGATCCAGGAGATGAGACTCCAAAAGCACTTTTTATCCTAAGAATTGTATTGTGCGGTATTGTATGACTTTGTATTAAGGTATCTGCAAAATCCCTGTTACCAGGCAGATTAGGTGTAATTTATACATCCCACCACTAGATGGGGATATAACTTAAGTTTTATATATACCTAGTTCAGGCCTAGTTAGTTAGTTGAGGTCTCTCTGAGGAGACAGGGCAGTGTGTAGATCAGTGAGTATTAGACTGATGCTGAGAGTGAAAGAGTGCAGATCTATCACTTCTGCTCTGATGAAAGTTTAGTCCAGGAAGGGACAAGAGAAAAAGGACTTATCTATCTAAAAGATAAAAGTCACAAATCAGGCATCAAGGACCTTTGGGATATTCAGGTGAAGGATACCATAGCCTCCGGCCACCTCACCAAATCACTCTGATGCAGAAAATATCCGGCTAAGCTCCAAGTCAAACCTAAAAAGCCTAGAAACAGTGGATTTGCAGAATCAACTCTGTTAACATCAAGAGACTGTATTTTGTACTGCTACCAACCAAAGTCATCAACAGTAAAAGTTGTGAGTTGCATCTTACCACTGCCTACCTCATTATTACCACTATTGGTTGTACCACCATTAACGGTACTGGCGTCACAACAAAAACCATCAAGGGACTCAACAAGCACCCTAATCATCCCTAACATCAAGGGCACCTCAACCACCATCTTGGCTGATGCTTCCCTACACAGAGCGTGCCCCAGAGGATTTCGAGCTGACCACCTCAACACTGTGCTGCCAGCCCAGGGAGGCTTTCTGCTAACCGTGAGTAAACTGATGAACTGTGTGTTATTATTTGGCCCCTCATCGGTCCACCGTGCACCTCACGTGTTGCCCCTGCGCTACTGGCTGGCTGCAGTAGCATTTAACAGTTGCTTTTACTTAGCATAAATTGGTAATCTAAACAGCTTCCAAACGATATCTTGGTCATCAGCAGGTATTGGCTTAACTTAAACAGGCAAACACTTCTCTGCAACAATCTCAGCTCTGCTATGATTGGCTGGATAAATAGGAAACTCTTCCTCTTCTGCTGGAATTTAGGTTAGCTGTAGTATGTAGTCTGTCTCTTACTTATAATCCTAGGAACTCTTGTCCTGGCTTCAAGCTCTGTTAGCTTGGGAGGCAATGCAAGCCCAGGAGGGGTCATGCAACCATGTAGACACCAGATGCTTGGCCCTCTGGGCCTAGCAGAGCAGACGGTGCTTGCTGGCCTACTCACAACTTCTCGCTTAGGAGTGTAGACTAGACACTGACTCACTCACTAAATTAACTCCTCCCTCTGTACAGAGGGCTGGGAGGAACCAGAAGGTTTTTCTCCAGAGATCCTATCTCTGCCAATGCTGCTGCTATCTGCTGGTGGACCAGGCAATTGCATGAATTTAACAGTTACATGAATGAATATGCACATAATTGGGAGATGACATGAAGTACATTAGGAAATACATGCTAGCACATAGGAAATAGTAGCAGGGTGCCAAAAAGAAGTGGTAATGGCACTCTGGGACATTACATTACCCCTTACTTAAGAGGCAAGCCGCCCTCAGCTTGTGCTCAGGGTTTTAGCAGAATAAATACCGATATATATATATATATATATATATATATATATACTCTCACACAGGGTACCACATAAATACAAAGTGCTGTATTATCATAAAATCAGCAGCAGCTACTACAAGGTCTCTCTGCCCGAATGAGTAGGGTGTCCAGCAACAGTTTCCCTCTCAGGTATAACCAGAGAACCGAAATAGTGTGCACTAAGCGATCATTACTGACTAACCTTGGAGTGTTCTGGCCATGAACGGCAAAGGAAGCGCAGGTGTGACTTCACTCCATCAACCCACCACTATGTAATAAAATGCCCGCAGATAGATGGATGGTGTTATCCGATGTTCCCTTCCGGCAACAAGGTCTAATTATGCTTTACGCTTTGTCACCTTGATGATTAGAACAAGTAGCTTAATTATTTTCCTAAACCTGGTGCACAAGGCCTTTAAGACTAGGAGGATGAGGTAACACACTCTAATCTCTCCAATGAAGACTTATTTTAGGGGGAGGAACATTGTCTCCTACAACTCCAGATAAATATATCAGTGTCAGGTTACCCTTAATGGTGTTTAGTTAGCTTGGAACATAACCACTTGGCTTAAGTTAAGACCATTAGTTCTACATGTACTTTTTTACTTAGCACAATATCACTTGGTTTAAGGCCATTAGTTCAAATTGTACTCAGAGGCAAACATTTCTGAGCAATAAAATATAGGACATGCTTGGAACGTACCAGACGCACTGAGAGGCATTCCATTGCGAGCAATGAAGTAAGGTGCTGACCATATGGCTAAGATGGTAAAATGTATGACTTGTACAAAAAGAGCATAAGAAATGCACACAATAGGCACAATTCTTAAATGTTGCTGAAAATGTAAAACGGTTATAGCAAAATTTTAATAAGGCACACTTTTTTAATAATGCAACAAGGCAATAAAGAGTCACTTTAGAGTCTCTTCTTAAAGGTTTGAAGATAAAGTGCATGGAACTGTCACTTTAAGTGCAATAAAAGTTCTTGTAATCCAAGGGAAAACAATTGTAATCCATGGGAACAATGTCATTAGTTGTAATCCACATAAGGCACAAAGTCAGTTGTAATCCACATGGGTATAAAGTAGCAGCACAGGCCATGAGAGCCAGAAGCAAAGGCTCCCAAATAACCTGAAAAAGGGGGAAATTGAAAAGGAAGGTAGGTGGTGTTGTTGAGCGCAACTTGGAGGTATTTGTAGTTGGGGGGAGTCCTTACTGCGCGTGACCTGCGAGCAAGGGCAAAAAGGGCAACCAAGTGAAAAACATAAAACCATGCCAACAGGGCCTTACCAGGCAGGGACAGTCCACGCCGTGGCTTCCAATGTCAGTCTTTTAACTGTAGGTGGAGATAGTCCAGCTCCTTAGAGGAGGGACTGGAAGTCCTCTTCACTACTTGAGCTGGAAATGGACATTAGAGGATGGTCCTGCCTTTGATAGTGTAGGAGTGCCTGTGTGGTGGAGCGCCACTGCCCTCCTGTGGCAGGATAAGGTACTGACCGGGTGGTGACACTCTGAACCCGGATAGCCATTTTCTGTTTAATTGGAGCAGATGCTCTAGCCAATGGGAATGGATTCAGCACCTCTAGCTGTAGTGGTGCTGGTAATAAAGCCTTCGGGGCTGCAGTCGTCTTCCAAGGCAGCTGGTACACAACCTTGGGGTTAAAGGTGAAGGGGGAGGCCGACACACACCCCATTTGGCAAACGGGTGGCGTGGTCGTCCAGGAATGAGAGGCTCTGGGTCCGGTTGAGGACTTTCCTTGTAGCAGAGCACTCATCCCGCCATCTTTTGCAAAGCGCCAACCTTCCCTACAGCAGAGGGATCCTCCTCCCATACTTCTGGGGCTGACACTGGGGTTATGGGCCTCTGGAGCAAGTTCACCCCAGTGGCAAAGGGGCCTTTCTCGGGGCTCATAGGCGTGAACTCTACTTGGTCTCCTTGGTAGAGGCTATGCCGGGCCTGAGGCAGGTGGGGACGCTTCACTCACCTCCGATTGCCGAAATATTTAGTTCCGGTCTCGTCGTCTCGGATAAATCCAGAGCCTCATTCTACGGAGAACCAGATCACAGTTCCCAGTCTTCTCTCCAGCTCGGGGTCTTCAGGTCGCGGTCACTCCAATAGGCGAACGACACAGTCCTCGACCGCTTTGCTGTAGTCCCACGCGGAGGTCGCACAAGCCATGACACGCTGAGGCACCATCGAGTTGCGGTTGTCGTAGGCCTCGGCCTTGCTGAGCAATGGAGTGGTTACTCCAGCCGCCTCCGCCACGCTAGCCGGCGTGGGGAATGCTCTGGGCCCCGGACTCACTTTCTGGACTAGCTGGGACAGCCAGATCTCTGGAGCTTGATGTAGCGATTACGGTGTCTCGTCGCCACAGCACATCTCTGCCCAGTTTGGCTGGTGAGGACACGCCATCTTGTCTTCACTAGTGCAGACAGGAAATGAAGGAAGGGCTTTAGGGGTGGAGCTTCCCTTCTCCCTCGATGAGTAGAATAAATGGAGTCCAGACTCTGTAGTAACATTGAACAGTTGCTTTTACTTAGCATAAATTAGTAATCCAATTTATGCTATATAACAATATCTTGGTTATCAGAAGGTATTGGCTTAACTTTGGCAAGCAAACACTTCTCTGCAACAATCTCAGCTCTGCTATGCTTGGCTGGATAAATAGGAAACTCTTGCTCTTCTGCTGGAATTTAGGTTAGCTGTAGTCTGTAGTCTGTCTCTTACTTGTAATCCTAGGAACTCTTGTCCTGGTTTCAAGCTCTGTTAGCTTGGGAGGCAATGCAAGCCCAGGAGGGGTCATGCAACCATGTAGACACCAGAGGCTGGGCCTCTGGGCCTAGCAGAGCGGATGGTGCTCTGCTGGCCTACTCACAACCTCTCCCTTAGAAGGATAGACTAGACACTGACTCACTCACTAAACTAACTCCTCCCTCTGTACAGAGGGCTGGGAGGAACCAGAAGGTTCCTCTCCAGAGATCCTATCTCTGCCAATGCTGCCGCCATCTGCTGGTGGACCAGGCAATTGCATGAATATAACAGTTACATGAATGAATATGCACATAATTGGGAGATGACACGAAGTACATTAGGAAATACGCACTAGCACATAGGAAATAGTAGCAGGGTGCCAAAAAGAAGTGGTAATGGCACTCCGGGACATTACAGTTTCTGATGAAGAAACACGTTCAGCCTAGCCTCTAGATGGATAGCCGGTTCTCAGTTTAGTTAGCCACAATTATCAGCAGCCGGCTCTATGGGTAAATAGATGATGGGGGTTGCTCTCCTTTAGCTGCAATACAAGCAGCGTGACTGAAGGGGTAGCCTGTAGCCACACCAGATGTTTGAGGGCTGAGGCTACCTGGGACCAGTTTGCGCCCCCTACCTTTGGCCTGCGTTACTATAGGCAGAGATACAATATTCCACCTCTGTTTAGAGAGGCACTAGGTATGATATCTCCAGCATTGTGTGTCTTTGGTGCAACCTGTCTGCTTGTCTATCCCCTGAGGTTGCATGATGTTGAGGGGCCTCTCCATAGCCCTTTGCTGGGAGTTGTTATATGTGGATTTTGTAGTGCGTGTGCATGCAGTAGTTCCACCACTGATATTGATCTATTGGACTTAAGTGGGTGTTTTCTACCTGTTTTAACTATTTATATAACCAATATAGATTTTTTTTTTTCATTTTAGCATCAATAGTACCTGTAAATATCTACTGCTATAGAGTTATAAATATATAAAATGACAGTGTCAGCAGAGTGAATATGAAATATAAATTCATCACCAAGGTGCACCCAGCGCTCCAGATAAGACAAGTTCATTACTGTCCCCATAGACCTACAATAGACATACGGTGTAATGCCAGAAGAGACCACTAGATGGCACAAAATATTCTAATAGTGAGATAAGGGAGACATAGGCACATGGGGGAGAATATGATGGACAGATTGGTTATGGCAGACCCTGGTCCTCTATCTGCCCCGACACAAAGGTACAGTCGTGGCCAAAAGTTTTGAGAATTACATAAATATTGGAAATTGGAAAAGTTGCTGCCTAACTTTTTATAATAGCAATTTGCATATACTCCAGAATGTTATGAAGAGTGATCAGATGAATTGCATAGTCCTTCTTTGCCATGAAAATTAACTTAATCCCAAAAAAAACTTTCCACTGCATTTCATTGCTGTCATTAAAGGACCTGCTGAGATCATTTCAGTAATCGTCTTGTTAACTCAGGTGAGAATGTTGACGAGCACAAGGCTGGAGATCATTATGTCAGGCTGATTGGGTTAAAATAAATTCTGTCAGTATGCTCTACAGGGCAAATACATTTTCTTTTAAGGCATCAAACATAGGGTACAACAATTTACTACATGTAAGACTAAATATGTAGTCTATTTAATATTATGCTCCTGTGGATCTTTCTACATAGGGAAGACTATCCGCCCTATGTATGAGAGGTTCAGGGAACATGTTAATTCCGTCAGGTCGGGAAAAGGATGCCCAAGACTTATAGAACATGTACAGAACGAGCATGAAGGCAATATAAAATGCCTGAAATTGGCAGCCCTGGAACATATTCCAGCCCCACCTGTGGGTGGAGACAGAGACCGCCTCCTCCTGCAGAGGGAGGCTGATTGGATTATTCGCACAGATGCGATGGGCCCCCTAGGGTTAAATGACCGTAATGATTTAAGTGTGTATTTATAAGAATAATAGTGACACACACCCAGATTTAGTATATATAGGTATAAGTAGACGTGGTAGTTGTCAGGGATGTTTTTATATTTCGCTACCTTTATCTAGATTCAGCATGTGAGGTTAATTGATTATAGCTCCTATTTGCTAGAGTCGATAGTTGCTAAGGCAACATAGACGCTATTAAAGGGGAGCGCATAGGTAGGGTGATTAGGTCAGAGGCCAGAGGAAGCGCAAGTGCGCGAAACGGCCGTCGCAAGCTGATCACTCAGCAGAGACACGCTTATGTCCGCCCCATCCCGCTGAATCTTGTATTGTTACTAATACGAATAAAGATACAACCTGCAACATTTGGGTGAGTGCCGCTTCCGTTATTCATTCTACTATACCGTCTGATTGGGTTAAAATGGCAGACTTGACATGTTAAAATGAGGGTGATGCTTGAAATCATTGTTCTTCCATTGTTAACCATGGTGACCTGCAAAGAAACGCGTGCAGCCATCATTGCGTTGCATAAAAATGGCTTCACAGGCAAGGATATTGTGGCTACTAAGATTGCACCTCAATCAACAATTTATAGGATCATCAAGAACTTCAAGGAAAGAGGTTCAATTATTGTTAAGAAAGCTTCAGGGCGTCCAAGAAAGTCCAGCAAGCGCCAGGATCGTCTTCTAAGGAGGATTCAGCTGCGGAATCTGAGTGCCACCAGTGCAGAGCTTGCTCAGGAATGGCAGCAGGCAGGTGTGAGCGCATCTGCACGCACAGTGAGGCGAAGACTTTTGGAAGATGGCCTGGTGTCAAGAAGGGCATCAAAGAAGCCACTTCTCTCCAAAAAAAACATCAGGGACAGATTGATCTTCTGCAGAAAGTATGGTGAATGGACTGCTGAGGACTGGGGCAAAGTCATATTCTCCAATGAAGCCTCTTTCCGATTGTTTGGGGCATCAGGAAAAAGGCTTGTCCGGAGAAGAAAAGGTGAGCGCTACCATCAGTCCTGTGTCATGCCAACAGTAAAGCATCCTGAGACCATTCATGTGTGGGGTTGCTTCTCATCCAAGGGAGTGGGCTCACTCACAATTTTGCCCAAAAACACAGCCATGAATAAAGAATGGTACCAAAACACCCTCCAACAGCAACTTCTTCCAACAATCCAACAACAGTTTGGTGAAGAACAATGCATTTTCCAGCACGATAAGGCAAAAGTGCTAACTAAGTGGCTCGGGGACCAAAACGTTGACACTTTGGGTCCATGGCCTGGAAACTCCCCAGATCTTAATCCCATTGAGAACTTGTGGTCAATCCTCAAGAGGCGGGTGGACAAACAAAACCCCACTAATTCTGACAAACTCCAAGAAGTGATTATGAAAGAATGGGTTGCTATCAGTCAGGAATTGGCCCAGAAGTTGATTGAGAGCATGCCCAGTCGAATTGCAGAGGTCCTGAAAAAGAAGGGCCAACACTGCAAATACTGACTCTTTGCATAAATGTCATGTCATTGTCGATAAAAGCCTTTGAAACGTATGAAGTGCGTGTAATTATATTTCACTACATCACAGAAACAACTGAAACAAAGATCTAAAAGCAGTTTAGCAGCAAACTTTGTGAAAACTAATATTTGTGTCATTCTCAAAACTTTTGGCCACAACTGTACATTGGCTCTAAAAAAAAAAACAATTGTTTCCCACAGTTACATTGCACGGATTGCCCCCTTATGCTTAATGGTAATACGTTTACCCATCCGGTTCATGGAGATCTATATCGTTTTACATACGTAGTTTACCGTCTCCAATACCCGCGTAAAGGGTTCTATGTGGGGGACACCACCCTGGACTTCAAAAATCAACTTAATCAACACAGGTACATCATTCGCCAAAAAGTGGTGACACCTTCCAGCGCGTAGGTATTTTGCGGTCACAAAGAGCGAGATCTTCGTTTTAGAACAATAGGTCCCATCGCTGCACCACGTAGAGGAGGTGATAGGGGTTTACTGTGGTCTGCCTATCCTACCATCATGCATCGGGATAGTGTAGTTTCTCATTGGTGTTGATATTTTTTAACCCCTTCAAGACCGGGCGATTTTCATATTTTTTTTTAATTTCTGTTTTCAACTCCAACCTTCCCGGAGCCATAACTTTTTTTTTTTTTCTGTTCACATAGCCGTAAGAGGGTTTGTTATTTGAGGGATAAGTTGTACTTTATAATGGCACCATTTAATATTGCATACGGGGGAAGGGGTAGTGGGAAGCTGGAAATTGGGTGGAATTGAAAAAAAAAAAAAAGCAATCCTGCCCCAGTTTTATGGGTTTTCTTTTTACGGTGTTATGTATGCTGTAAAACTGACCTGTTACCTTCCTTTTCCGGGTCACTACGATTACAGCGATACCACATTTATATGGTTTTTCTTGTGTTAATACTGAAAAAATAATAATACGTTAGTCTTTTCATCGACCATATTCTGACACCCATAACCAATTTTTTGCGGGGCGATCTGTAGTCTTCAGGATATCATTTTGGAGCTTTTGGGGAAGTGAAGTGACAACAAATATGGCAAATCGGCCATTTGCTTTTTTTGGCGTTATGCTGTTCACAGTATGGAATAAATACATTTATATTTCAATGGTTCGGGCATTTGCGGAAGCGGCGATGCCTATAATGTTTTTTAAAATTTTAATTCTGAGGAGGGGGGGCGATTTGAAGTTTTATATTTTTTTGTATTTATTTTTATATTTATTTGTTATGAGTGGGAGATCTGGTTAATATAATGCTCCATGACTGAACTTGTGGGGGGCAGCTGCTTGTGTTACTATAAAATCTCACTGGGATGTGTATCGGGGCTGTCGGACCCCACCAGACATACTGTTTCTCAGTGAGGTCCACCTTAGGCTACTTTCACACTAGCGTTCGGGGCTCCGCTTGTGAGCTCCGTTTGAAGGGGCTCACAAGTGGCCCCGAACGCATCCGTACTGCCCTAATGCATTCTGAGTGGATGCGGATCCACTCAGAATGCATCAGTCTGGCGGCGTTCAGCCTCCGCTCAGCAAGCGGACACCCGAACGCTGCGTGCGGAGGCAAACGGATCCGTCCAGACTTACAATGTAAGTCAATGGGGACGGATCCGTTTGAAGATGACACAATATGGCTCAATTTTCAAACAGATCCGTCCCCATTGACTTTCAATGTAAAGTCTGGACGGATCCGTCTGAACTACTTTCACACTTAGAATTTTTTCTAAGCTATAATGCAGACGGATCCGTTCTGAACGGATCCAAACGTCTGCATTATAGGAGCGGATCCGTCTGTGCAGACAGCAGACTGATCCGCTCTTAACGCTAGTGTGAAAGTAGCCTTAGGGCTCTTTCACACCTGCGTTCTTGTCTTCCGGCATAGAGTTCCGTCGTCGGGGCTCTATGCCGGAAGAATCCTGATCAGTTTTATCCTAATGCATTCTGAATGGAGAGAAATCCGTTCAGGATGCATCAGGACGTCTTCAGTTCCGGATCGGAACGTTTTTTGGCCGGAGAAAATACCGCAGCATGCTGCGCTTTTTGCTCCGGCCAAAAATCCTGAACACTTGCCGCAAGGCTGGATCCGGAATTAATGCACATTGAAAGGCATTAATCCGGATCCGGCCTTAAGCTAAACGTCGTTTCGGCGCATTGCCGGATCCGACATTTAGCTTTTTCTGAATGGTTACCATGGCTTCCAGGACGCTAAAGTCCTGTTTGCCATGGTAAAGTGTAGTGGGGAGCGGGGGAGCAGCGTACTTACCGTCCGTGCGGCTCCCCGGGCGCTCCAGAGTGACGTCAGGGCGCCCCACACGCATGGATGACGTGATCGCATGGATCATGTGATCCATGCGCATGGGGCGCTCTGACGTCATTCTGGAGCGCCCCGGGAGCCGCACGGACGGTAAGTATACCGCTCCCCCGCTCCCCGCTCCTACTATGGCAACCAGGACTTTAATAGCGTCCTGGCTGCCATAGTAACACTGAACGCATTTTGAAGACGGATCCGTCTTCAAATGCTTTCAGTTCACTTGCGTTTTTCCGGATCCAGCGTGTAATTCCGGCAAATGGAGTACACGCCGGATCCGGACAACGCAAGTGTGAAAGAGCTCTAAAACATATTTATTCCTGATCCTATTGTTTCCAGCCTGAGAAAAGGAACAATAGAGGTGATGGACAGACGTCTCTTTTTTACATTATTCAGAGGGTTATTTAGGACCTGAAAACATGGCTGCTCTCTTCTAAAAAACAGTGCCACACATGTCCGCAGGTTGTGAATGGTATTGCAGCACCACATTCTGTTTAATGGAGCCAGACCCAACCAACAGTCAAGTGTGGCGCTGTTTCAGCCATGTTTTATTACAATCTGTCCAACCCCTTTATTAAGAATGTTGGTGTGTTTCATATTATCTGGTGGATGTCCAGGTATCACCATTACTATATATGGTCCAAAAGTTGTTTACAGACTGAAGTCCGCTCCCTCCTCCTTTAAGCTGTTGAGAACAACATTCTTGAAATATTGATACAACAGTCACTTCATGGGTGTGAGGTAAGGTGTAACCTAAGCCCAGGGCAAGAAAGCAGAAAGATCTTCACACTCGGAGGAGGAAGAAGTAACAGCTTTAGGGTCCATTCACACGTCCGTAAGTGTTTTGCGGATCCGCAAATTGCGGATCCGCAAAATACGGACACCTGCAATGTGCGATCCGCAATTTGCGGATCCGCACATCACAGACATTATAATAGAAAATGCCTTTTCTGGTCCGCAATTGCGGACAAGAATAGGACATGTTCTATTTTTTCCAGGAACGAAATTGCGGATCCCGAAAAAACGGATCCCGAAAAAACGGATGCGGATCCAGGAAATGTGGATTTGCATCCGTTCCAGCCCCATTGAAAGTGAATGGGTCCGCAAATTGCGGAACGAATGCGGACCCAAATTACGGACGTGTGAATGGACCCTTATAGTGGGCTCTCCAGGAGCATGTCAGGAGGAGATGGTCTACCACCTTTACTACCGTCTTATGAGGACCTGTTTTCACCCGGCCAGCAGTACGATGTGTATTGTATCTACAACGAGGCCTTTCTGATGGATTATTTACCACCACCTGACCCAGACAATGGTGGTGATGAGCCAACGATTCTCTCTGTGGAACCCACACTATTTCGAGATTTTCCCCATCCTCCCGACTACTGTGAACTACCCCCACCATACTCATCAGAAGATCAACTACCACCACTAGATCTGCTACCACCAGAAGATCTACCACCAGCACAATCTCTACCACCAGCAGAACGTCTACCAGCACCAGAAGATCTACCACCATCAAGATTTTCGCAAGTTATTTTTGTTCGAAAGAAGCCATGTTTGCTCTTTTCTGTGATTAACTTCATCCTCTTCCCGCCACTCGGAATCTTTCCTCTGTTTTTTTCCTTGAAGGTAAGGTTTAAATGGAATGGAAATTAAGGTTAAAAAATATAATAATTCTAGTAAAAGAGTCCATCCGACAAACTCACTCAGAGGGCCGCAGTTAGGTCTCTGAGCTGCATGCTTGTTGTAGACGAGATCACAACACCTCCTAACTCTCCCCCTGTGTAAAGTGTAAGTCCTGTAGAGGGCCCTTTAGAGAGTCCTATAGAGGGTCCTGCTTTTAGGACAGATAAGAAGATTGTACAGTTCCCCACTACAAGCAGGGCAACCCCGCTTCAGAGTCTTTGTCAGAAAAAGTGCCCATAGATATTAAAGGGGTCTTCTGGCTGACAAAATCTAAAACAGCTCACCTTGCTGATCTCCCTCCCATTCCCATATTACCCAGTCCTCTGACAATTTCTTCTGCCTGGTTCCTCTCAACATGCAGGAATTGATCACTTACTGCGGTGGGTCACTGCTACAGAGATCCAGGAAGTGTCAGAAAGCTGAGGGACGCTTACTTTATACGATCTGAGCCTATTTAAAGGGAGTGTGTCTTTTTTTAATTTATGTATTTATTTTACAATAAGGTTGTATTGAACCCATTTCAGGCACAATGCTTTTACTTATCCAACCGATTTTAAGATAGTTTTTTGTGACACATCGTACTTTATGTTAGTGGTGATTTTAGTCGATATATTTTATCTTTTGTGGGAGATCGGCCCCAATGGTAGCCTTCAGATAAGAACACAGCAGCCGTGAAAAGCAATGAAAAAGCAGTGAAAGCAAAGCAACGGTTGTCTTTTATTCTTGACAAAACAATAAAGCAGTAAATGGCAGTGACCTGCTTGTTCCAGCCGGCGTTAAAGATACAATAAAGTACTGTATCTATAGCACAACACAGGTATGGTTTTGCACAGTACCGTAACCCCACAGGGTGTATGTGGACCTCGCTTTGTCTTTCAGGCACTGCAACTCCAGCTCAGACTCTGATCTCACACAGCCCTCCACAGAGCTCCACTGTCAGGTTGGTAATCACCCCCACCTGACATTGCTGGCTGTTTTTGTCTGCCGCTGGCCAATCAAGACCCAGCCTGGAATGTGGGGAGTAGTCACCCACCCAGCACTATACCTACTCCCAGTAAGAGTCGTCTTGGATCAGCTATTCACAGCTATACTAAATAACAAAGTGTCAACCAGCTACTGCCGCTGACACCTGAAAAACTGGCTCCTACTTCACCAAGGCGAAGAACCTCTGTGACACGTATCTACCATCAACGATGGTCCCTTGGACCTTCATACAATTTATTTATCCGGATGTGTACCGGGCCTAAAACTATGTCAACACTGGAAGAGGATGTTTTACAGTAAAGGCAAAGACTCTAAACATTGAGCTATAGGGCTTAATACTGGTAAATTAATAATCTTCTATGGCTAAAAATCTCAGTAGTATTTTCTCCATGTATTATGTATTTAGATGTACAATTGTCACGAGGCGCCGGCTTCATGTTCTTCCTCCTTAGTGTCGCCAGCGCCCTGCAGCTAGTACAGAGCGAGGATGTACGATGAGTTCTCACGTCACATGGCCACGTCACATGACTCCTCTTGCTGGGGAATGAGTCGTGTAGCGCTGGCCACGTCACATGACTCCTCTTCCCCACTATATATACAGGCAACCTGCTGGACACAGGTTGCCTGTGAATAAGGTCTATCCAGTGTTCCTTGGTGTGACTCCATGGCTTTTGACTCCTGACTGGTTTATCGTCTCCGTCCTTGCTTGCTCCTTGTGTCTGCTTCGCTTCTCCTGGTTTTTGACTTTGGCTTGTTTTTGACCCGTCTTTGCTTATCCTCTGGTACTGTTGTTATCTCCTGGTTCTGGCTTGGCTTATTGACCATTCTATGTTTGTCTGTCTGGTTTGTCCCTCCGCACTTACCAAGGCTAGGGAACGCCGCCCAGTTGTTCTCCGTTACCTAGGATGGATAGTGCAAGTAGGCAGGTACAGGGGTGTGGGTGGAGTCAGTGGGGCATCGTCCTATCCCCCTCTTTGTGACAGATTCACAGGCCCACTTTATCACTATGAATCCCCTGCAAAACGTGACGGATCATGTCCTGAACTTGGCCCAGGTTGTTCAGGAGCTAGGAGAGAGGTTACAAGCTCAAGAAGCTGGCCGTAACCTCACTGTCTCCCCTCCGTACGCTTTACAGGTGGAACCCCATGGTAAACTTCCTGAACGGTTCTCGGGGGACCGCAAAAGTTTTCAAACCTTTAAGGAGAGTTGCAACCAGACTGTGACCCCATTCTTCTGGCCTCGGGCCACAGTGAGTGGGAATTATTATATCCCTGTTACAGGGTGACTCCCAGGAGTAGGCGTTTTCTTTACCCCCCGACTCGCTTTGTCTTGAGTCAGTTGATGTGTTTTTTCAGGCCCTAGGGCTGCTATACGATGAACCGGACAAAGCAACCGTAGCAGAGAGTCAGCTGAAAGCTTTGGTGAAAGGGTGACCGACCAGTAGAGGAATACTGTACTCAGTTTAGGAAGTGGTGCATTCCATCTGGTTGGAATGAACCTGCTCTCAAAGGTCAGTTCAGATCTGGTTTGTCTGAGACTCTTAAAGATATCCTTTTCCTTCCCCTGAGACCTTGGAAGAAACCATGACTCTTGCGGTAAGACTGGACAGACGCATTAGGGAGAGACAGCGGGAACATTTGTTTTCTCCCCAGGTTATGTCCAGTTTGTCTCCAAATTTTTGAGAGCTTTTTGTCAGAGATGTGAGATCTTTGTCCATTTTGTCAGCTTTTCATCCTGAGACCAATGAACAAACCGAACGCTTTATTCAGGCTGTTGAACAATTTCTAAGATCTTACATCTCTGATAACCAGCAGTTATGGGTAAATTACCTCCCTTTGGCGGAGTTTGCAATTAATAACCGTGTGAACTCTTCCACTGGGGTGTCTCAGTTTTTCTTCAATTTTGGTTTCCACCCTAGAATTAATTTTGGTTCATCTGTTCCTTCACCTAACCCTGAAGCTGATAGGGTAACGTCAGAGCTGTGCACAGTCTGCGCTCGGGTTCAACTGAACCTGGAAAAAGCTCAGGAGGATCAGAGAATTAAGGCTAATAGGAAGCGTTCCAGAGGGGTGGACTTTCAGGTCAGAGAAAAGGTTTGGCTGTTCACAAAAAATTTGCTGCTAAAGGTGTTGTCCAGGAAGTTTGCACCACGTTTTATTGGTCCATATGAGATCCTCGATGTTATTAATCCCGTATCTTTTAGGTTTAAGCTGCCAGATTCGTTCCGTATTCACAATGTATTTCACATTCGGTTGGGTTAATGATCAAAATGAATTTGTCATTTCTAAAATCATTGACGTCTGGAGAGTTCGAAACTCATTTCAATACCTGGTTCATTGGAAGGGTTATGGACCTGAGGAAAGGTCCTGGGTACCAGTTAATAGAATTCATGCGACTAGGTTGATTAAAAGGTTTCATCATGATCGTCCTGACAAACCATCTCTGGTGACTTTGGGTCCGGTGGCCCCTCATAAAAGGGGGGGTAGTGTCACGAGGCGCCAGCATCATGTTCTCCCTCCTCAGTGCCGCCAGCGCCCTGCGGCTAGTTTGGAGTGAGGACGTGCAATGCGTCTCCACAGCAATGGGGGGCAGGGAGGACCCAGCCGCACTCACCTCCTTAGCGCGGTCGGAGTCCTCCACTCCCATGGCAACTGTAAGAAGTCCGAGCGCCAAGCTGAGCACTCGGTGCTCGGCTGGTTGCAGGAGAATGAGTCGTGGTGCTGGCCACGTCACATGACTCCTCTTGCTGAGGAATGAGTCATGTGGCGCTGGCCACGTCACATGACTCCTCTTCCCCACTATATATACAGGCAACCTGCTGGCCACAGGTTGCCTGTGAATAAGGTCTATCCAGTGTTCCTTGGTGTGATTCCGTGGCTTTTGACTCCTGACTGGTTTATCGTCTCTGTCCTTGCTTGCTCCTTGTTTCTGCTTCGCGTCTCCTGGTTTTTTACTTTGGCTTGTTTTTGACCCGTCTTTGCTTATCCTCTGGTACTGTTGTTATCTCCTGGTTCTGACTCGGCTTGTTGACCATTCTATGTTTGTCTGGTTTGTCCCTCCGCACTGACCCATATCAGGCATAAATTTGCAAGTACAGTCAGGTCCATAAATATTGGGACATCAACACAATTCTAACATTTTTGGCTCTATACACCACCACAATGGATTTGAAATGAAACAAACAAGATGTGCTTTAACTGCAGACTGTCAGCTTTACTTTGAGGGTATTTACATCCACATCAGGTGAACGGTGTAAGAATTACAACAGTTTGCATATGTGCCTCCCACTTGTTAGGGAACCAAAAGAAATGTGACAATTGGCTTCTCAGCTGTTCCATGGCCAGGTGTGTGTTATTCCCTCATTATCCCAATTACAATGAGCAGATAAAAGTTCCAGAGCTCATTTCAAGTGTGCTATTTGCATTTGGAATCTGTTGCTGTCAACTCTAAGATGAGATCCAAAGAGCTATCACTATCAGTGAAGCAAGCCATCATTAGGCTGAAAAAACACAACAAACCCATCAGAGAGATAGCAAAAACATTAGGCGTGGCCAAAACAACTGTTTGGAACATTCTTAAAAAGAAGGAACGCACCGGTGAGCTCAGCAAAACCAAAAGACCCGGAAGACCACAGAAAACAACTGTGGTGGATAACCGAATAATTATTTTCCTGGTGAAGAAAACACCCTTCACAACAGTTGGCCAGATCAAGAACACTCTCCAGGAGGTAGGTGTATGTGTGTCAAAGTTAACAATCAAGAGAAGACTTCACCAGAGTGAATACAGAGGGTTCACCACAAGATGTAAACCATTGGTGAGCCTCAAAAACAGGAAGGCCAGATTAGAGTTTGCCAAATGACATCTAAAAAAGCCTTAACAGTTCTGGAACAACATCCTATGGACAGATGAGACCAAGATCAACTTGTACCAGAGTGATGGGAAGAGAAGAGTATGGAGAAGGAAAGGAACTGCTCATGATCCTAAGCATACCACCATCAGTGAAGCATGGTGGTGGTAGTGTCATGGCGTGGGCATGTATGGCTGCCAATGGAACTGGTTCTCTTGTATTTATTGATGATGTGCCTGCTGACAAAAGCAGCAGGATGAATTCTGAAGTGTTTCGGGCAATATTATCTGCTTATATTCAGCCAAATGCTTCAGAACTCATTGGACGGCGCTTCACAGTGCAGATTGACAATGACCGAAAGCATATTGCAAAAGCAACCAAAGAGGTTTTTAAGGGAAAGAAGTTAAATGTTATGCAATGGCCAAGTCAATCACCTGACCTGAATCCAATTGAGCATGCATTTCTCTTGCTGAAGACAAAACTGAAGGGAAAATGCCCCAAGAACAAGCAGGAACTGAAGACAGTTGCAGTAGAGGCCTGGCAGAGCATCACCAGGGATGAAACCCAGCATCTGGTGATGTCTATGCATTCCAGACTTCAGGCTATAATTGACTGCAAAGGATTTGCAACCAAGTATTAAAAAGTGAAAGTTTGATTTATGATTATTATTCTGTCCCATTACTTTTGGTTCCTTTACAAGTGGGAGGCACATATGCAAACTGTTGTAATTTCTACACCGTTCACCTGATTTGGATGTAAATACCTTCAAATTAAAGCTGACAGTCTACAGTTAAAGCACATCTTGTTTGTTTAATTTCAAATCTATTGTGGTGGTGTATAGAGCCAAAAATGTTAGAATTGTGTCGATGTCCCAATATTTATGGACCTGACTGTATATTTATAAACTGTGTTTTTCAAACTGCACTACTCCCTATGATTGAACTGGACGTCTCATCACCAGTCTTATTCCTTAAAAACAGCACAGCCTCTCCATAACCGTGGCAATCCTACAGACATTACCGACTAATTACGTTGCACTAACACTCGCGCTCTGCACTTTCTCTCTGTCGTTTATTTCTTTTTCAGTTAGCCCACTCCACTCGGGGGCAATACTATAAGCAGGCTGTATCAATTATGGAATCATGCATTTTATTGGGATATTTGTGTCCATAAAAAATAAAAAATGGTTTGGGGCGAAGGTGTTTGCTGGGAAATTCGGGTGGAAAAGGGTCAGTAGCATTGGCACCGGTATAGTTTTAGTTTCTCTTTTTCAGCACCAAGAAGCGACATTCAGAATGTAGAAAATTAGGTCCGTGGGTGTCGTCTTGGGTCAAGTTGGTGTCAGTTCGGTGCTACTGCTTGCCAGAGGGTAGGTACGCTTGGCAAGGTCGAGTCACTGTATGGGTGCACTAGTCTTCACCTAGGTTCTTCGTGGTGGTGGGTTCACGTAGATCCCACATAGTAGAGCTTACTGGTTGGGGTGATGTAGATGGGTAGGGCCGGCACAAGTCAGGCGGTCACGCCTATAGACAATCATATGCAAGACCTGTCACTACTACAGGCACGTTATTACGAAGTCTGTCACGACTACAGGCACGATATTACGAAGTCTGTCACAACTACAGGCACAATATTACGAAGTCTGTCATGACTACAGGCACAATATTACAAAGTCTGTCACGACTACAGGCACGATATTACGAAGTCGGTCACAACTACAGACACAAAGTTATGAGTCCTATCACGACTACAGGCACAATATTGCAAATCCTATCACGACTACAGACATGAAGTTACGAATCCTATCAGGACTACAGGCACAATATTACAAATCCTATCACTACTACAGACACGAGGTTATGAGTCCTGTCACGACTACAGGCATGTTATTACGAAGTCTGTCATGACTACATACACAAGGTCATGAGTCCTGTCACGACTACAGGCATGGTATTACGAAGTCTGTCACGACTACAGACACGAGGTTATGAGTCCTGTCACGACTACAGGCACAATATTACGAAGTCGGTCACGACTACAGATGCAAGGTTACGAATCCTGTCACGACTACAGGCACAATGTTACAAATTCTGTCACGACTACAGGCACGGTCATAAGTCCTGTCACGACTACAGGCACAATATTACGAAGTCTGTCACGACTACAGACACAATCATAAGTCCTGTCACGACTACAGGCGCGATTATTTTACGAAGCCTGTTACTATAACAGGTACAAGGCTAGTAAGCCGGTAATGGCCACAGGCATTGTGGTCTCGACGGTCCTGTCACGATTACAACACACAATGCAGGAGCAATGTTGGTCCTGACAGGACAATAGCATTGGTTAGTAGTTGATTGGTGGAGAGTATAGGCACGGTTCGATATCCACGTCACAGCTACTGGCACGGTTACGGTAGCGGGTCACGTTACAGGCATTAGATAGCACGGGTTCATTAAAGAGGTCACGAGTAGGCTCTGGTTAAGGTCGGTTATTTCTCATTTAATGTTGTTCGTTCTGTTATAGTTACCTAATGTCATACGCCTCTGACATCGAGGTAACATCTTCGTTACAGGGAAGTGTTGATCTCCAATCTCAACATGGCGCTGTTCCTTCAATGAGGTCTTGGACTATTCCTAAGTTGACGGCGGAGTTCTTGAAGAGGGGGGTACCTTCCCCAGCAACAGCTAGGAAGCAGAACTTTTCCGCCTCCTCTGCTTAGAGGTTACAGGTCCCAGTCAGGAGATGATGTCCATGAACACTATACAGACATCTCTTACCTAATTTCATGCATTGTTCAAGTCAATGGCCACGTCCAGTTCAGACATCCAGACTAAGCTGGAGACGGTGGAATATAGGGATGTTTCATCTAGCTTAGTGGTACAGAGACTTCAAGTGGCCTCAACATCACAAGCTAGGGTTCCTGGTGGGTCAGTCAATTTTTCCCAACATAGCACCGTCACATTATATTCTAGATAACATTCGTCAGGACATTCTTGAGGGTAAGGATGTTAATTTAGCTTCACTACTTGTAGCAGCGTATGAGGTACCTGACAATAAGATCGTAGCCTGTGGGGAAGTTCCATTATTCTCAAATCCAAAAATATTAGACTTCATAGGAAGTTAAATGTTCTGAGTTCGTTCTAGTATTTACTCCATTTTCGCGATGTTATCTGTTCAGTCATTCATATAGGAGGGAAGAGTTGGACCGGTAGTTATATAAGGTGGTGAATTCAGGTCATAAATACGAGGGTACGCATGACTACAACCGTTCGTTTCAGCTAAAGCAGCAGCTGTTCTTGCTCAGTTCCGGCACGTTACTGATTGGTCTAATGTCAACACAGAATTGTTTTGTTGCCATTTCGTGAGTCTTAAACCCAGCTTGTACAACGTGTAATTCTTTCTCGCATACAGCTGAATGGTATTCCACTCTTAATTACTGTCGAGAAGCGACACAGACTAGGAACGTTCCACTCGTGTTCCATACGTTTTAGGGCCCATCACCGTGTTGCTTGTCCATGGAAGAACAACCACACAGCATGACTAAGCATGGTAGACACTATACTTAAGGCTCATTTGAGGGACCATCCTGAGCCTGGTGGGGTTCAGGATGTACTTGACGGCTTAGGAAATGGTTTCCACACTAGTTTGGTTGCATTACCTCAGTCACATCATGAGTATAGGTACCTTCAGTTGGCCTCAAAAACCCAGGATCAGTCTCGGAGCTGGTTCAGATGAAGTGAGATAAGGGATATCTGCTGGGACCATTGAGTCAGCCTCCTTTTGACTGTAGGAGGGTGAACCCTGTCGGGTGGTTAAAAATACAAATAAAAAGAGGGCTGTTATACGATTGTCAGCCCAACGTTCTTTGCCTTTCCCTAGTCTGTACTCCTTGATACCATCAGAGGAGTTCTCTATGAAGTATTCTTCTGTTGACGAGGCCATTCAGATGATACTCCTTTAGGTAAAGGTGCATGGTTGTCAAAAGCGCACGTTACAGATGCTTTAAGTTACTCCCGTTGCAACCTGAGTTATGGCAGTGGCACAGTATTACGTGGGATGGCCGATATTATTTTTCCAATAGACTTGTTTTTGACAGATAATACTGTTACCGCAGACATCCTTATGAAGGTGAGATCAAGTTCTATAGAAATCATGTCGTTGTTAGAAGGTTGGTGGCTGGCACTACAGCATGGGTTCATTTCGTGTGAACACATACAGTTTTAGTGGTGATAAGAATGTTGCAGCAGACACTCTTTCCCAGCTTAACTTTCAGCTCTTCCTCCAGGTATTCCCTATAAGCAAACTCCTTGCCGACACCAACGCCTCATCACAATTTACAGGGGTGATGGACTAGCGTTGCACCTCGCAGCGGTCAGGAGTCTGGTTGCTAAATCATTATTCAGCGAAATGATATAAGTGTATAAGACCGCTTGGGGATTAGTCAACCCGTTTACGGGAGCGTATCTACCTGGTGGCACGGGGCACATATCCTATCTAAGGGCATTGTAGCTTTTTGCCTCTCTATCCTCAAGCTAGCGCATAGTATTATTAAG